>NC_052324.1:41901229-42013729 GCF_016432855.1 Salvelinus namaycush | reverse complement strand
CCTAGCGGTATGAGTGTAGGGGCGACAGGTAGCCTAGCGGTATGAGTGTAGGGGCGACAGGTAGCCTAGCGGTATGAGTGTTGGGGCGACAGGTAGCCTAGCGGTATGAGTGTTGGGGCGACAGGTAGCCTAGCGGTATGAGTGTTGGGGCGACAGGTAGCCTAGCGGTATGAGTGTTGGGGCGACAGGTAGCCTAGCGGTATGAGTGTTGGGGCGACAGGTAGCCTAGCGGTATGAGTGTAGGGGCGACAGGTAGCCTAGCGGTATGAGTGTAGGGGCGACAGGTAGCCTAGCGGTATGAGTGTTGGGGCGACAGGTAGCCTAGCGGTATGAGTGTTGGGGCGACAGGTAGCCTAGCGGTATGAGTGTTGGGGCGACAGGTAGCCTAGCGGTATGAGTGTTGGGGCGACAGGTAGCCTAGCGGTATGAGTGTAGGGGCGACAGGTAGCCTAGCGGTATGAGTGTAAGGGCGACAGGTAGCCTAGCGGTATGAGTGTAGGGGCGACAGGTAGCCTAGCGGTATGAGTGTAGGGGCGACAGGTAGCCTAGCGGTATGAGTGTTGGGGCGACAGGTAGCCTAGCGGTATGAGTGTAGGGGCGACAGGTAGCCTAGCGGTATGAGTGTTGGGGCGACAGGTAGCCTAGCGGTATGAGTGTAGGGGCGACAGGTAGCCTAGCGGTATGAGTGTTGGGGCGACAGGTAGCCTAGCGGTATGAGTGTTGGGGCGACAGGTAGCCTAGCGGTATGAGTGTTGGGGCGACAGGTAGCCTAGCGGTATGAGTGTTGGGGCGACAGGTAGCCTAGCGGTATGAGTGTAGGGGCGACAGGTAGCCTAGCGGTATGAGTGTAGGGGCGACAGGTAGCCTAGCGGTATGAGTGTAGGGGCGACAGGTAGCCTAGCGGTATGAGTGTTGGGGCGACAGGTAGCCTAGCGGTATGAGTGTTGGGGCGACAGGTAGCCTAGCGGTATGAGTGTAGGGGCGACAGGTAGCCTAGCGGTATGAGTGTAGGGGCGACAGGTAGCCTAGCGGTATGAGTGTTGGGGCGACAGGTAGCCTAGCGGTATGAGTGTAGGGGCGACAGGTAGCCTAGCGGTATGAGTGTTGGGGCGACAGGTAGCCTAGCGGTATGAGTGTTGGGGCGACAGGTAGCCTAGCGGTATGAGTGTTGGGGCGACAGGTAGCCTAGCGGTATGAGTGTTGGGGCGACAGGTAGCCTAGCGGTATGAGTGTTGGGGCGACAGGTAGCCTAGCGGTATGAGCGTTGGACCAGTAACCGAACGGTTCCAATACCCGAGACAAGGTGAAATCTCTGTCGATGTGCCCTTGATTAAGGCAAGTAACCCTAATTGGCTGACTGTTATTAATGTGTCAATGTTTTTAATTGTATCTGTCCCTTAACAAATAAACACGATGACAATGACTATTGTTAATAATCGTTCTACATTAACAATTTTTTTTTGCCACGAACCCTGACTCGCAGGGACTTACTTCTGACAGAAGAGCTGTCCACAGTTCCTGCAGTGGTGGCGTCTCTCTGTGAGGGAGAAGCGCACGGTACAGCCTGAACAGCTGTCCACCACCTCGTCCTTCACCCAGTGGTCAGCAGCAGAACGACCAGGCTGGTCACTCACCGACCAGCTGAACACTCTGCCACGACCATCACCCACCAGGATCTTACTGTGGTCCCTGAGAGAGAGACAAACACACACAGAGAGAGGCGAGAGAAGGGGAGGCAGGGAGAGAGAGTAGGGAGGGGGAGAGAAACACACACAGAGAGAGGAGAGAGAAGGAGAGGCAGGGAGAGTAGGGAGAGGGAGAGACAAACACACACAGAGAGAGAAGGGGAGGCAGGGAGAGAGAGAGTAGGGAGGGGGGAGACAAACACACACAGAGAGAGGAGAGAGAAGGGGAGGCAGGGAGAGAGAGAGTAGGGAGGCAGGGAGAGAGAGAGTAGGGAGGCAGGGAGAGAGAGAGTAGAGAGGGGGAGAGACAAATACACACAGAGAGAGGAGAGAGAAGGGGAGGCAGGGAGAGAGAGAGTAGGGAGGCAGGGAGAGAGAGAGTAGGGAGGGGGAGAGACAAACACACACAGAGAGAGGAGAGAGAAGGGGAGGCAGGGAGAGAGAGAGTAGAGAGGGGGAGAAAGAGAGAGAGAGAAGGGGAGGCAGGGAGGGAGAGAGTAGGGAGGGCGAGAGACAAACACACACAGAGAGAGGAGAGAGAAGGGGAGGGAGGGAGAGAGTAGAGAGGGGGAGAAAGAGAGAGAGAGAAGGGGAGGTAAGGAGAGAGAGAGTAGAGAGGGGGAGAAAGAGAGAGAGAGAAGGGGAGGTAAGGAGAGAGAGTAGAGAGGTGGGAAAGAGAGAAAGTGAGGGAGAAGATTACTGCCACCATGCAACTATGAAGCATCTTTGTCTGTACACTAACCTGTCTTCTGATTGCTGTCTATATCTCTATACAACCTCCACCACTAACCTGTCTATATCTCTATACAACCTCCACCACTAACCTGTCTATATCTCTATACAACCTCCACCACTAACCTGTCTATATCTCTATACAACCTCCACCATTAACCTGTCTATATCTCTATACAACCTCCACCACTAACCTGTCTATATCTCTATACAACCTCCACCACTAACCTGTCTATATCTCTATACAACCTCCACCACTAACCTGTCTATATCTCTATACAACCTCCACCACTAACCTGTCTATATCTCTATACAACCTCCACCACTAACCTGTCTATATCTCTATACAACCTCCACCACTAACCTGTCTATATCTCTACACAACCTCCACCACTAACCTGTCTATATCTCTATACAACCTCCACCACTAACCTGTCTATATCTCTATACAACCTCCACCACTAACCTGTCTATATCTCTATACAACCTCCACCACTAACCTGTCTATATCTCTATACAACCTCCACCATTAACCTGTCTATATCTCTATACAACCTCCACCACTAACCTGTCTATATCTCTATACAACCTCCACCACTAACCTGTCTATATCTCTATACAACCTCCACCACTAACCTGTCTATATCTCTATACAACCTCCACCACTAACCTGTCTATATCTCTATACAACCTCCACCACTAACCTGTCTATATCTCTATACAACCTCCACCACTAACCTGTCTATATCTCTACACAACCTCCACCACTAACCTGTCTATATCTCTATACAACCTCCACCACTAACCTGTCTATATCTCTATACAACCTCCACCACTAACCTGTCTATATCTCTATACAACCTCCACCACTAACCTGTCTATATCTCTATACAACCTCCACCACTAACCTGTCTATATCTCTATACAACCTCCACCACTAACCTGTCTATATCTCTATACAACCTCCACCACTAACCTGTCTATATCTCTATACAACCTCCACCACTAAACTGTCTATATCTCTATACAACCTCCACCACTAACCTGTCTATATCTCTATACAACCTCCACCACTAACCTGTCTATATCTCTATACAACCTCCACCACTAACCTGTCTATATCTCTATACAACCTCCACCACTAACCTGTCTATATCTCTACACAACCTCCACCACTAACCTGTCTATATCTCTATACAACCTCCACCACTAACCTGTCTTCTGAACGCTGTCTCTGTCACATATACATTTCAATGCAGTGAGGTACGCACACACACACACAGTCCACCTACTTGGAGATGGCGAGGGATGTGATCTCGGCCGGTTGAGCGTTGTCCTTCCGGTTGAACGCAGTGTGCATGGTCAGTTTACTACGGAACACCAGCTGTCGCTCCCATCTGTAGCCTACACACACACACACACATGCACACGCGCACACACACACGCACACACAGTTTAGTGGCAGCACTTTAACAATGCACCAGCCAGAGGACACACACACACACACACACACACACACACACACACACACACACACACACACACACACACACACACACACACACACACACACACACACACACACACACACACACACACACACACACACACACACACACACACACACACACACACACACACACACTGACACCGCAACACCCACAAACTCAGACCAACTGAAAAACACTCCCAGCAGTATACATAACTCTGTGTTATTGGGTGATCTGCATCACTGTGGTTTGGTCAGTACCTGCTCTGAGCTGGTTATAGGGCCGTGCCTCCATGGTGGTGGGGTGTATGGGCTGGGGGACCCCCCCGTGGCCTGCTATGGGGTGCGGAGGGTGAAGCTGGGGGTGAGGGTGGACCCCTGGTTTGAGTGGTGTCTGTCCCGTCTGTCCCTCGGAGTAGTTGACGAACACAAAGCCGTCCTTCTCGTCCAGGCTGAGGGTGTCTGACCAGCGGCGGGAGTCATCTGACCCGCTGTCCACTGACCAGGAGGCCCCTGTCCGAACCCCAGCGGCACCGGGACCCAGAGGAACTGCAGAAAAAAAATACGCATTTTATTTTTGGGTTGCAAGTAGTAAGAATAGGGTAGGTTTAGCTAATAAACTATAGAACTTAAGGCATCAAATGAATGAAGATTAACATTCTCATACAAGCTCTACCTCTGTATGGGACAATACAGAGACTGACTGACTGGCTGACTGATTAACTGGCTGATTAACTGACTGACTGATTGACTGATTAACTGGCTGACTGACTGACTGACTGGCTGGCTGACTGACTGGCTGATTAACTGACTGACTGACTGGCTGGCTGACTGACTGACTGACTGACTGAAAGCTCCAGGGCACCGGGACCCTCAGGATCTACAGACCATTAATGATGGGTGGGCGTCTGTACTCTTGAAAGGTCCTTTAAACCAGATAGTGTCTGTTACAGGAGCGTAGGTATCAAAACAGGATTATATCAGATAGTGTTTGTTACAGGAGCGTAGGTATCTAAACAGGATTATATCAGATAGTGTCTGTTACAGGAGCGTAGGTATCAAAACAGGATTATATCAGATAGTGTCTGTTACAGGAGCGTAGGTATCTAAACAGGATTATATCAGATAGTGTCTGTTACAGGAGATTAGGTATCTAAACAGGATTATATCAGATAGTGTCTGTTACAGGAGATTAGGTATCTAAACAGGATTATATCAGATAGTGTCTGTTACAGGAGCGTAGGTATCTAAACAGGATTATATCAGATAGTGTCTGTTACAGGAGCGTAGGTATCAAAACAGGATTATATCAGATAGTGTCTGTTACAGGAGCGTAGGTATCAAAACAGGATTATATCAGATAGTGTCTGTTACAGGAGATTAGGTATCTAAACAGGATTATATCAGATAGTGTCTGTTACAGGAGCGTAGGTATCTAAACAGGATTATATCAGATAGTGTCTGTTACAGGAGCGTAGGTATCAAAACAGGATTATATCAGATCGTGTCTGTTACAGGAGATTAGGTATCTAAACAGGATTATATCAGATAGTGTCTGTTACAGGAGCGTAGGTATCAAAACAGGATTATATCAGATAGTGTCTGTTACAGGAGCGTAGGTATCTAAACAGGATTATATCAGATAGTGTCTGTTACAGGAGCGTAGGTATCAAAACAGGATTATATCAGATAGTGTCTGTTACAGGAGCGTAGGTATCTAAACAGGATTATATCAGATAGTGTCTGTTACAGGAGCGTAGGTATCAAAACAGGATTATATCAGATAGTGTCTGTTACAGGAGCGTAGGTATCTAAACAGGATTATATCAGATAGTGTCTGTTACAGGAGATTAGGTATCTAAACAGGATTATATCAGATAGTGTCTGTTACAGGAGATTAGGTATCTAAACAGGATTATATCAGATAGTGTCTGTTACAGGAGCGTAGGTATCTAAACAGGATTATATCAGATAGTGTCTGTTACAGGAGCGTAGGTATCAAAACAGGATTATATCAGATAGTGTCTGTTACAGGAGCGTAGGTATCAAAACAGGATTATATCAGATAGTGTCTGTTACAGGAGATTAGGTATCTAAACAGGATTATATCAGATAGTGTCTGTTACAGGAGCGTAGGTATCTAAACAGGATTATATCAGATAGTGTCTGTTACAGGAGCGTAGGTATCAAAACAGGATTATATCAGATAGTGTCTGTTACAGGAGATTAGGTATCTAAACAGGATTATATCAGATAGTGTCTGTTACAGGAGCGTAGGTATCAAAACAGGATTATATCAGATAGTGTCTGTTACAGGAGCGTAGGTATCTAAACAGGATTATATCAGATAGTGTCTGTTACAGGAGCGTAGGTATCTAAACAGGATTATATCAGATAGTGTCTGTTACAGGAGCGTAGGTATCAAAACAGGATTACTAGGAGAGATGGAGACCCACTACGTTGGTGGTAAGAATATTAGAATTGCCAATTACCTATTCAACAAATGAAGTCATCAAGTGATGAACATTGTCACACTCCGCCTTTATATGGGTAGGTCGACTGACTGACTGGCTGGTTGACTGGCTGGATGACTGGCTGGATGACTGACTGGATGACTGACTGGATGACTGGCTGGATGACTGGCTAGATGACTGGCTGGATGACTGACTGGATGACTGGCTGGATGACTGACTGGCTGGATGACTGGCTAGATGACTGGCTGGATGACTGACTGGTTGACTGGCTGGATGGCTGACTGGATGACTGACTGGCTGGATGACTGGCTGGATGACTGGCTGGATGACTGACTGGCTGGATGACTGGCTAGATGACTGGCTGGCTGGCTGACTGGATGGCTGACTGGTTGACTGACTGGTTGACTGGTAAACCAACCTTTGGGTCTGTGGACGGTGCTGCCTGGTTAGGTATCAAAACAGGATTATATCAGATAGTGTCTGTTACAGGAGCGTAGGTATCTAAACAGGATTATATCAGATAGTGTCTGTTACAGGAGCGTAGGTATCTAAACAGGATTATATCAGATAGTGTCTGTTACAGGAGCGTAGGTATCAAAACAGGATTACTAGGAGAGATGGAGACCCACTACGTTGGTGGTAAGAATATTAGAATTGCCAATTACCTATTCAACAAATGAAGTCATCAAGTGATGAACATTGTCACACTCCGCCTTTATATGGGTAGGTCGACTGACTGACTGGCTGGTTGACTGGCTGGATGACTGGCTGGATGACTGACTGGATGACTGACTGGATGACTGGCTGGATGACTGGCTAGATGACTGGCTGGATGACTGACTGGATGACTGGCTGGATGACTGACTGGCTGGATGACTGGCTAGATGACTGGCTGGATGACTGACTGGTTGACTGGCTGGATGGCTGACTGGATGACTGACTGGCTGGATGACTGGCTGGATGACTGGCTGGATGACTGACTGGCTGGATGACTGGCTAGATGACTGGCTGGCTGGCTGACTGGATGGCTGACTGGTTGACTGACTGGTTGACTGGTAAACCAACCTTTGGGTCTGTGGACGGTGCTGCCTGGTTGGCTGCCTGACCCTCCCCCAACCGACCCAGCTCCTCCCCCGGCTGCAGCGTTGGGCAGAGGGGAGGGTTTGGACTCTGTGCTGAGGCAGGGCTCGTCTCCGTCTGACTCGCTGCTGTCGTCGTCAGCGTTCTGGCTCTCGGGTCCCTCTGCTGGAGAAGAAGAGAAAGACTACTTTATGGCTCACAGGACACAGAGGTTGCATCCCCTATGCCACCCTATTCCCTACATAGTCCACTACTTTTGACTAGAGCCCTACGGCACCCTATTCCCTATATAGTGCACTACTTTTAACCAGAGCCCTACGGCACCCTATTCCCTATATAGTGCACTACTTTAGACCAGAGCCCTACGGCACCCTGTTCCCTATATAGTGCACTACTTTAGACCAGAACCCTATGGCACCCTATTCCCTATATAGTCCACTACTTTTAACCAGAGCCCTATGGCACCCTATTCCCTACACAGTGCACTACTTTTATACTGTATAGTGTAGTGGACTTCATAGTGAATAGGGAGACATTTGGTATGCACCCAGATGTCTTTTTGCTTCGTGATGAAATTATGACCCCCCCAGTCTTAGAGACTTACTCAAACACCCACACACACCACACACACACACACACTCAGAGACCTACCCAGCTTGTCCTCTGTACAGCAGTCAGTTACATCAGGGGGCTCGATGGGCTCTGGAGCAGGGGTTTCTGGGACTTGTAGGAACTCCATCCTCCAGAACTACAGGAAGGAAGATTAGATTATAAAACTTTAATGTCTTTGATGAGGAAACTCATTTTGAAGCATTAATACACTATGTACAAAGAGTGACAGATATTAAGGGCCGGTTTTCCAAATACAGATAAGCCTAAAACTGAAACTAAAAATAACTTTCAATGGAGATTCCTCGTTGAGCTTGCTTTTTGTTGTCCAGTACAAGGCTTCGTCTGAAACCGCCCAAAAAAGGAGGAGGAGGAAGAGTAGAATGAGAAGAGGAGGGAGGTAGTGTTGGTTACCCTGACGACTCCGTCGGAGTGTCCGGTGACGATGACGTTCTGCGTGTCCCACTCGTTCATCTCTGACACGCAGCAGCAGAGGATCTGTTGTGAGCGGCCTGTGAAGGTGTTGGCACTGGCTATGGGACTGCCGTTGATGCTCCACACATGGATGTAGGTCCCCGCCGAAGACACTATGTCTCCCTGTATAGACACATACATAGAGAGTGAGTCAGGATAATCAAGTGATAGTTCACTTTGTTTGAAGTTTTAGCTAATGTACACCTGAATATACAATGCCTTCTGAAAGTATTCAGACCCCTTGACTTTTTCCACATTTTGTTACGTTACACCTTATTCTAAAATTAATTAAATTGTTTTTCCCCCCCTCATCAATCTACACACAATACCCCATAATGGTTTTTATTTAAAAAAACGTTTAAAAAACTGAAATATCACATTTACATAAGTATTCAGTGTGTTTTTTCATAAATAACAACTGGTGTGCTGAATCATGTGTGAAGGAAATCTCGATAGTTTGCTCAGGTGATATAGAATAGCTCATGGTAATCTGCAGACCCTGTCTACATCCTTCCACAAGCCAACATCACTCTGTCAACTCCACAAATTGTACGAGGCCATAAACAATACAAGAAACCACTCACCCAGAGGCAGCGTTTCTGGTGTGCGGAGACTTTAACACGGAGAGACTTAAAACCGTTCTACCTCACTTCTACTAACACGCCTCCTACGCCACTAGGGACACTAGAACTGTAGACTACTTTTATTCTACCAACAAAAACACATACAAGGCCTTCCCTCGTCCTCCATTCGGAAAATCTGACCATGACTCCATTCTCCTGCGTACAAACAAAAGCTCAAACAGGAAGTACCAGTGATGCGCTCAATACGGAAGTGGTCCGATGAAACAGACACAAGGCTACAAGACTGTTTTGTCTAGTACAGACCGGGATATGTTCCCGTGGATTCATCCGATAGCATTGAGGAGTTTACCACAACAGTCACAGGCTTCATCAATCAAGTACATAGACGATGTCGTCCCCACAGTGACTATAAGAACGTATCCAGACCAAAAAGCATGGATGACAAGTACTATCCGCGCTGGGCTATAGCTACCGCATACAAGGAATATTACACGGACGCATACAAGAAAGCTACAACCTCCGAGACATCAAACAAGCAAAAAGGACAATATAGGAGGAGGTTAGAATCCTATTACGTGCTTCTACACCTGCATTGCTTGCTGTTTAGGGTTTTAGGCTGGGTTTCTGTACAGCACTTCGAGATATTAGCTGATGTACGAAGGGCTATATAAAATAAACTTGATATTACACTGGCTTCAATGCTTTTCGTATGTGGCAGGGCTTACAGACGATAACGGATTACAAAGGGAAACCCAGCCGTGAGTTGCCTATGGACGCATAACTCCCAAATGAGCTAAATGCTTTTTATGCTCGATGGGATGAATATTTATTTTTATTTCACCTTTATATTAACTAGGCAAATGATAATATAACACTGTGCCTTGCGTAAAAGCCCCTTGTGTTTCCAGATGACTGTGTGATCTAGCTCTCCTTGGCCGACGTGACCAAAACGTTTAAACAGGTTAACACTCTCAAGGCCGCCGGGCCAGACGGAATACCAGGGCGTGTTCTCAAAGCATACACAGACCAACAAGCAAGTGTCTTCACAAATATTTGTAATCTCTCCTTGTCCCAGTCTGTAATCCAAACATGTTTCAAGCTGACCACCATTGTCCCTGTTCCCAAAAGCTCCAAGGTAACCTGCCTAAATGACGACATCGCCCTGTAGTACTTACGTCTTTAATGTTGAAATGCTTTGAAAGGCTGGTCATGACACACATCAACACCATCATCCCAGAAACCCTTAGACCCACTCCAATTCACATACTGCCCCAACAAATCCACAGATGATGCAATCTCAACTGCACTTCACACTGCCCTTTCTCACCTGGACCAGAGGGAAAATAACTGTGAGAATGCTAGTCATAGACTACAGCTCAGCGTTCAACACCATAGTGCCCTCCAAGCTCATCACCAAGCTAGGGACCTTGGGACTGAACCCCTCCCTCTGCAACTGGATCCTGGACTTCCTGACGGGCCGGCCCCAGGTGGTGAGGGTAGTCAACAACACCTCCGCTGACCCTCAACACGGGGGGCCCGTCGGGTGTGTGTGCCTAGTCCCCTCCTGTACTCCCTGTTCACCCACGACTGCATGGCAACACACGACTCCAACACCATCATCAAGTTTGCTGACGACAACGGTGGTAGAACTCATCTCCGACCCCTACAGGGAGGAGGTCAGAGACTTAGCAGTGTGGTGCCAGGACAACAACCTCTCCGTCAGCGTCAGTAAGAACGAGGAGTTGATTGTGGACTACAGGAGAAAGACGGGGAGAGTACGCCCTCATCCACATCAAAAGGGCTGTTGTGGAGCGGGTCGAAAGGTTAAAGTTCCTTGGCGTCCCCATCACTAAGGACTTAACATGATCCACACACACACACCAGGGCAGTCGTGAAAATGACACGGCAGTGCCTCTCCCCTCAAAAACATTCTACAGCTGCGAACATCGAGAGCATCTTGACTGGCTGCATCACCGCTTGGACGACTGCCCTGGGTCGAGAGTTTCAAGTTCCTTGGTGTCCACATCATCAACGAACTATCATGGTCCAAACACACCAACGGCAGAGCTAGAGATGGTTTAAAGTTGGACCAGAGCTAGAGATGGTTTAAAGTTGGACCAGAGCTAGAGATGGTTTAAAGTTGGACCAGAACTAGAGTTGGTTTAAAGTTGGACCAGAACTAGAGTTGGTTTAAAGTTGGACCAGAGCTAGAGTTGGTTTAAAGTTGGACCAGAGCTAGAGTTGGTTTAAAGTTGGACCAGAACTAGAGTTGGTTTAAAGTTGGACCAGAGCTAGAGTTGGTTTAAAGTTGGACCAGAGCTAGCTAGCTAACAACCAGAGGGGCACTAGAATTTAAAAAACATATTTTTGTAGTTAATAATAAATCCAATGTGAAACGTGATAACTATAGTATCCTTAACTAGAAATACATCTCTCTCTAATTTCTGAATCACCCTTGTACCATCAGTAGGTTTGGGGGAAACAAACATCACCCTGAGTGTGTATATACCACCCACCGTGAGTTCGTTGATGCAAAGGGCAGAGACGGGGGCCCTGTGTCCTCTGAGCTGTGTGACGAAGGACAGTTTGTTGAGGTCCCAGATGATGCACGTCCTGTCTCTAGAGCCAGACACCAGGATGTGATACGCTGACGAGGCTGTCAGGCAGGTTACTGTGTCTGTATGGCCCAGCAATGCCTGGCAGGGGAGAGGAGAGGGGAGAGACATGTTAAAACACGGGTTACAGGCATGTTACAGACACACATTACACACAAGTTAAAGAGTGGCAGAGATACTATCTAATGGTGTTTGTTGGGAAGTAGATGGATTTTACAGTGCATTCGAAAAGCATTCAGACCCTTTGACTTTATCCACATTTTGTTACATTACAGCCTTATTCTGAAATGTTTGAATTTTTTTTTTTTTCTTCCAATCTACATACAATACCCCATGACGCCAAAACAAAAACAGGCTTTTAGAAATGTTTGCAAATGTATGTATATATATATATATATATATATATAAAAAACAACAACACATTTACATAAGTATTCAGACCATTTACTCAGTACTTTGTTGAAGCACCTTTGGCAGCGATTACAGCCTCCAGTCTTCTCTGCTGTGAAGCCACAAGCTTGGCACACCTGTATTTGGGGAGTTTCTCCCATTCTTCTCTGCAGATCCTCTCAAGCTCTGTCAGGTTGGATGGGGGAGCGTCGCTGCACAGCTATTTTCAGGTCTCTCCAGAGATGTTCGATCAGGTTCAAGTTTTTGGCTCTGGCTGGGCCACTCAAGAACATTCAGAGACTTGTCCAGAAGCCACTCCTGCGGTTTCTTGGCTGTGTAATTAGTGTTGTTGTCCTGTTGGAAGGTGAACCGTCGCCCCAGGCTGAGGTTCTGAGCGCTCTGGAGCAGGTTTTCATCAAGGATCTCTCTGTACTTTGCTCTGTTCATCTTTCCCCTCGATCCTAACTAGTCTCTCAGTCCCTGCTTCTGAAAAACATCCCCACAGCATGATGCTGCCACCACCATGCTTCACCGTAGGGATGGTGCCAGGTTTCCTCCAGACGTGACGCTTGGCATTCAGGCCAAAGAGTTTAATCTTGGTTTCATCAGATCAGAGAATCTTGTTTCTCATGGTCTGAGAGTCTTTAGGTGTCTTTTGGCAAACTCCAAGCGGGCTGTCATGTGCCTTTTACTGAGGAGTGACTTCTGTCTGGCCACTCTACCATAAAGGCCTGATTGGTGGAGTGCTGCAAAGGTGGAGGCCACTGTGTTCTTTGGGACCTTCAATGCGGCAGAAATGTTTTGGTACCCTTCCCAAGATCTGTGCCACGACACAATCCTGTCTCGGAGCTCTACGGACAATTCCTTCGACCTCATGGCTTGGTTTTTGCTCTGACATGCACTGTCTACTGTGGGACCTTATATAGACAGGTGTGTGCATTTCCAAATCATGTCCAATCAATTGAATTTACCACAGGTGGACTCTAATCAAGTTGAAGAAACATCTCAAGGATGATCAATGGAAACAGGATGCATCAGAGCTCAATTTCAAGTCTCATAGCAAAGGGACTGAATACCTATGTAAATAAGGTATGTTTTTTTTTTTTCTTTATAAATTTGCGAAAATGTCTATAAAACAGTTTTTGCTTTCTCATTATGATGCATTGTGTGTAGATTGATGAGGAAAACTTTAGCTAAGCAGGGTTGGTCCTGCTTGGGAGACCAGATGCTGCTGGAAGTGGTGTTGGAGGGCCAGTAGGAGGCACCCTTTCTTCTGGTCTAAAAAAATATCCCAATGCCCCAGGGCAGTGATTGGGGACATTGCCCTGTGTAGGGTGTCGTCTTTCGGATGGGACGTTAAACGGGTGTCCTGACTCTCTGTGGTCACTAAAGATCCCATGGCACTTATCGTAAGAGTAGTTGTGTTAACCCCGGTGTCCTGGCTAAATTCCCAATCTGGCACTCAAACCATCATGGCCTCCTAATCATCCCCAGCTTACAATTGGCTCCTTCACCCCCCCTCCTCCCCCCTGTAACTATTCCCCAGGTCATTGCTGTAAATGAGAACGTGTTCTCAGTCAACTTACCTGGTGAAAAAAAAAATGTCTGGTTACCTGTTTGAGTGTCTAGAGAGTCTGGTTACCTGTTTGAGTGTCTAGAGAGTCTGGTTACCTGTTTGAGTGTCTAGAGAGTCTGGTTACCTGTTTGAGTGTCTAGAGAGTCTGGTTACCTGTTTGAGTGACTAGAGAGTCTGGTTACCTGTTTGAGTGTCTATATAGTCTGGTTACCTGTTTGAGTGTCTAGAGAGTCTGGTTACCTGTTTGAGTGTCTAGAGAGTCTGGTTACCTGTTTGAGTGTCTAGAGAGTCTGGTTACCTGTTTGAGTGACTAGAGAGTCTGGTTACCTGTTTGAGTGTCTATAGAGTCTGGTTACCTGTTTGAGTGTCTAGAGAGTCTGGTTACCTGTTTGAGTGACTAGAGAGTCTGGTTACCTGTTTGAGTGACTAGAGAGTCTGGTTACCTGTTTGAGTGTCTAGAGAGTCTGGTTACCTGTTTGAGTGACTAGAGAATCTGGTTACCTGTTTGAGTGACCAGAGAGTCTGGTTACCTGTTTGAGTGATGATAGTCTGGTTACCTGTTTGAGTGTCTAGAGAGTCTGGTTACCTGTTTGAGTGACTAGAGAGTCTGGTTACCTGTTTGAGTGTCTAGAGAGTTTGGTTACCTGTTTGAGTGTCTAGAGAGTCTGGTTACCTGTTTGAGTGTCTAGAGAGTCTGGTTACCTGTTTGAGTGTCTAGAGAGTCTGGTTACCTGTTTGAGTGTCTAGAGAGTCTGGTTACCTGTTTGAGTGACTAGAGAGTCTGGTTACCTGTTTGAGTGTCTATAGAGTCTGGTTACCTGTTTGAGTGTCTAGAGAGTCTGGTTACCTGTTTGAGTGACTAGAGAGTCTGGTTACCTGTTTGAGTGACTAGAGAGTCTGGTTACCTGTTTGAGTGATGAGAGTCTGGTTACCTGTTTGAGTGTCTAGAGAGTCTGGTTACCTGTTTGAGTGATGAGAGTCTGGTTACCTGTTTGAGTGTCTAGAGAGTCTGGTTACCTGTTTGAGTGTCTAGAGAGTCTGGTTACCTGTTTGAGTGTCTAGAGAGTCTGGTTACCTGTTTGAGTGTCTAGAGAGTCTGGTTACCTGTTTGAGTGATGAGAGTCTGGTTACCTGTTTGAGTGATGAGAGTCTGGTTACCTGTTTGAGTGTCTAGAGAGTCTGGTTACCTGTTTGAGTGTCTAGAGAGTCTGGTTACCTGTTTGAGTGTCTAGAGAGTCTGGTTACCTGTTTGAGTGATGAGAGTCTGGTTACCTGTTTGAGTGTCTAGAGAGTCTGGTTACCTGTTTGAGTGTCTAGAGAGTCTGGTTACCTGTTTGAGTGTCTATAGAGTTTGGTTACCTGTTTGAGTGTCTAGAGAGTCTGGTTACCTGTTTGAGTGATGAGAGTCTGGTTACCTGTTTGAGTGTCTAGAGAGTCTGGTTACCTGTTTGAGTGACTAGAGAGTCTGGTTACCTGTTTGAGTGTCTAGAGAGTCTGGTTACCTGTTTGAGTGATGAGAGTCTGGTTACCTGTTTGAGTGATGAGAGTCTGGTTACCTGTTTGAGTGTCTAGAGAGTCTGGTTACCTGTTTGAGTGTCTAGAGAGTCTGGTTACCTGTTTGAGTGTCTAGAGAGTCTGGTTACCTGTTTGAGTGATGAGAGTCTGGTTACCTGTTTGAGTGTCTAGAGAGTCTGGTTACCTGTTTGAGTGTCTAGAGAGTCTGGTTACCTGTTTGAGTGTCTATAGAGTTTGGTTACCTGTTTGAGTGTCTATAGAGTCTGGTTACCTGTTTGAGTGACTAGAGAGTCTGGTTACCTGTTTGAGTGACTAGAGAGTCTGGTTACCTGTTTGAGTGATGAGAGTCTGGTTACCTGTTTGAGTGTCTAGAGAGTCTGGTTACCTGTTTGAGTGTCTAGAGAGTCTGGTTACCTGTTTGAGTGTCTAGAGAGTCTGGTTACCTGTTTGAGTGTCTAGAGAGTCTGGTTACCTGTTTGAGTGTCTAGAGAGTCTGGTTACCTGTTTGAGTGTCTAGAGAGTCTGGTTACCTGTTTGAGTGATGAGAGTCTGGTTACCTGTTTGAGTGATGAGAGTCTGGTTACCTGTTTGAGTGTCTAGAGAGTCTGGTTACCTGTTTGAGTGTCTAGAGAGTTTGGTTACCTGTTTTGAGTGTCTATAGAGTCTGGTTACCTGTTTGAGTGTCTAGAGAGTCTGGTTACCTGTTTGAGTGACTAGAGAGTCTGGTTACCTGTTTGAGTGTCTAGAGAGTCTGGTTACCTGTTTGAGTGTCTAGAGAGTCTGGTTACCTGTTTGAGTGTCTATATAGTCTGGTTACCTGTTTGAGTGTCTAGAGAGTTTGGTTACCTGTTTGAGTGTCTATAGAGTCTGGTTACCTGTTTGAGTGACTAGAGAGTCTGGTTACCTGTTTGAGTGACTAGAGAGTCTGGTTACCTGTTTGAGTGATGAGAGAGTCTGGTTACCTGTTTGAGTGTCTAGAGAGTCTGGTTACCTGTTTGAGTGACTAGAGAGTCTGGTTACCTGTTTGAGTGACTAGAGAGTCTGGTTACCTGTTTGAGTGTCTAGAGAGTCTGGTTACCTGTTTGAGTGTCTAGAGAGTCTGGTTACCTGTTTGAGTGACTAGAGAGTCTGGTTACCTGTTTGAGTGTCTAGAGAGTCTGGTTACCTGTTTGAGTGATGAGAGTCTGGTTACCTGTTTGAGTGTCTAGAGAGTCTGGTTACCTGTTTGAGTGTCTAGAGAGTCTGGTTACCTGTTTGAGTGACTAGAGAGTCTGGTTACCTGTTTGAGTGTCTAGAGAGTCTGGTTACCTGTTTGAGTGATGAGAGTCTGGTTACCTGTTTGAGTGATGAGAGTCTGGTTACCTGTTTGAGTGTCTAGAGAGTCTGGTTACCTGTTTGAGTGTCTAGAGAGTCTGGTTACCTGTTTGAGTGTCTAGAGAGTCTGGTTACCTGTTTGAGTGATGAGAGTCTGGTTACCTGTTTGAGTGTCTAGAGAGTCTGGTTACCTGTTTGAGTGTCTATATAGTCTGGTTACCTGTTTGAGTGTCTAGAGAGTCTGGTTACCTGTTTGAGTGTCTAGAGAGTCTGGTTACCTGTTTGAGTGTCTATAGAGTTTGGTTACCTGTTTGAGTGTCTATAGAGTCTGGTTACCTGTTTGAGTGACTAGAGAGTCTGGTTACCTGTTTGAGTGACTAGAGAGTCTGGTTACCTGTTTGAGTGATGAGAGTCTGGTTACCTGTTTGAGTGTCTAGAGAGTCTGGTTACCTGTTTGAGTGTCTAGAGAGTCTGGTTACCTGTTTGAGTGTCTAGAGAGTCTGGTTACCTGTTTGAGTGTCTAGAGAGTCTGGTTACCTGTTTGAGTGTCTAGAGAGTCTGGTTACCTGTTTGAGTGTCTAGAGAGTCTGGTTACCTGTTTGAGTGTCTAGAGAGTTTGGTTACCTGTTTTGAGTGTCTATAGAGTCTGGTTACCTGTTTGAGTGTCTAGAGAGTCTGGTTACCTGTTTGAGTGACTAGAGAGTCTGGTTACCTGTTTGAGTGTCTAGAGAGTCTGGTTACCTGTTTGAGTGTCTAGAGAGTCTGGTTACCTGTTTGAGTGTCTATATAGTCTGGTTACCTGTTTGAGTGTCTAGAGAGTTTGGTTACCTGTTTGAGTGTCTATAGAGTCTGGTTACCTGTTTGAGTGACTAGAGAGTCTGGTTACCTGTTTGAGTGACTAGAGAGTCTGGTTACCTGTTTGAGTGATGAGAGAGTCTGGTTACCTGTTTGAGTGTCTAGAGAGTCTGGTTACCTGTTTGAGTGACTAGAGAGTCTGGTTACCTGTTTGAGTGACTAGAGAGTCTGGTTACCTGTTTGAGTGTCTAGAGAGTCTGGTTACCTGTTTGAGTGTCTAGAGAGTCTGGTTACCTGTTTGAGTGACTAGAGAGTCTGGTTACCTGTTTGAGTGTCTAGAGAGTCTGGTTACCTGTTTGAGTGTCTAGAGAGTCTGGTTACCTGTTTGAGTGATGAGAGTCTGGTTACCTGTTTGAGTGTCTAGAGAGTCTGGTTACCTGTTTGAGTGACTAGAGAGTCTGGTTACCTGTTTGAGTGTCTAGAGAGTCTGGTTACCTGTTTGAGTGTCTAGAGAGTCTGGTTACCTGTTTGAGTGATGAGAGTCTGGTTACCTGTTTGAGTGTCTAGAGAGTCTGGTTACCTGTTTGAGTGTCTAGAGAGTCTGGTTACCTGTTTGAGTGACTAGAGAGTCTGGTTACCTGTTTGAGTGTCTAGAGAGTCTGGTTACCTGTTTGAGTGATGAGAGTCTGGTTACCTGTTTGAGTGTCTAGAGAGTCTGGTTACCTGTTTGAGTGATGAGAGCCTGGTTACCTGTTTGAGTGTCTAGAGAGTCTGGTTACCTGTTTGAGTGTCTAGAGAGTCTGGTTACCTGTTTGAGTGACTAGAGAGTCTGGTTACCTGTTTGAGTGTCTAGAGAGTCTGGTTACCTGTTTGAGTGATGAGAGTCTGGTTACCTGTTTGAGTGTCTAGAGAGTCTGGTTACCTGTTTGAGTGTCTAGAGAGTCTGGTTACCTGTTTGAGTGTCTATAGAGTCTGGTTACCTGTTTGAGTGTCTAGAGAGTCTGGTTACCTGTTTGAGTGTCTAGAGAGTCTGGTTACCTGTTTGAGTGACCAGAGAGTCTGGTTACCTGTTTGAGTGTCTAGAGAGTCTGGTTACCTGTTTGAGTGACTAGAGAGTCTGGTTACCTGTTTGAGTGTCTAGAGAGTCTGGTTACCTGTTTGAGTGTCTAGAGAGTCTGGTTACCTGTTTGAGTGATGAGAGTCTGGTTACCTGTTTGAGTGACTAGAGAGTCTGGTTACCTGTTTGAGTGTCTATATAGTCTGGTTACCTGTTTGAGTGATGAGAGTCTGGTTACCTGTTTGAGTGTCTAGAGAGTCTGGTTACCTGTTTGAGTGTCTAGAGAGTCTGGTTACCTGTTTGAGTGTCTAGAGAGTTTGGTTACCTGTTTGAGTGTCTATAGAGTCTGGTTACCTGTTTGAGTGTCTATATAGTCTGGTTACCTGTTTGAGTGTCTAGAGAGTTTGGTTACCTGTTTGAGTGTCTATAGAGTCTGGTTACCTGTTTGAGTGACTAGAGAGTCTGGTTACCTGTTTGAGTGTCTAGAGAGTCTGGTTACCTGTTTGAGTGATGAGAGTCTGGTTACCTGTTTGAGTGTCTAGAGAGTCTGGTTACCTGTTTGAGTGTCTAGAGAGTCTGGTTACCTGTTTGAGTGATGAGAGTCTGGTTACCTGTTTGAGTGTCTAGAGAGTCTGGTTACCTGTTTGAGTGACTAGAGAGTCTGGTTACCTGTTTGAGTGTCTATAGAGTCTGGTTACCTGTTTGAGTGTCTAGAGAGTCTGGTTACCTGTTTGAGTGACTAGAGAGTCTGGTTACCTGTTTGAGTGTCTAGAGAGTCTGGTTACCTGTTTGAGTGTCTAGAGAGTCTGGTTACCTGTTTGAGTGACTAGAGAGTCTGGTTACCTGTTTGAGTGTCTATATAGTCTGGTTACCTGTTTGAGTGTCTAGAGAGTTTGGTTACCTGTTTGAGTGTCTATAGAGTCTGGTTACCTGTTTGAGTGACTAGAGAGTCTGGTTACCTGTTTGAGTGTCTAGAGAGTCTGGTTACCTGTTTGAGTGTCTAGAGAGTCTGGTTACCTGTTTGAGTGTCTAGAGAGTCTGGTTACCTGTTTGAGTGACTAGAGAGTCTGGTTACCTGTTTGAGTGTCTAGAGAGTCTGGTTACCTGTTTGAGTGTCTAGAGAGTCTGGTTACCTGTTTGAGTGACTAGAGAGTCTGGTTACCTGTTTGAGTGTCTAGAGAGTCTGGTTACCTGTTTGAGTGTCTAGAGAGTCTGGTTACCTGTTTGAGTGACTAGAGAGTCTGGTTACCTGTTTGAGTGTCTAGAGAGTCTGGTTACCTGTTTGAGTGACTAGAGAGTCTGGTTACCTGTTTGAGTGTCTAGAGAGTCTGGTTACCTGTTTGAGTGACTAGAGAGTCTGGTTACCTGTTTGAGTGTCTAGAGAGTCTGGTTACCTGTTTGAGTGACTAGAGAGTCTGGTTACCTGTTTGAGTGTCTAGAGAGTCTGGTTACCTGTTTGAGTGTCTAGAGAGTCTGGTTACCTGTTTGAGTGACTAGAGAGTCTGGTTACCTGTTTGAGTGTCTAGAGAGTTTGGTTACCTGTTTGAGTGTCTAGAGAGTCTGGTTACCTATTTGAGTGTCTAGAGAGTCTGGTTACCTGATAGTCTGGTTACCTGAGAGTCTGGTTACCTGTTTGAGTGTCTAGAGAGTCTGGTTACCTGATAGTCTGGTTACCTGAGAGTCTGGTTACCTGTTTGAGTGTGAGGGTCTTGGCCCTCTCCTTGGATGTGCCCGTCTCCCAGACACAGATGGCAGTGCTGGTTCCCCCGGTGATGACCAGCTTGGGGTTGGGGCAGATGGCACACAGGATCTGACCCCACTCTGACAGACACTCATACACCACCACCGCCTAGAGGAGGAGAGAGGGGATTGGTTAGTCCGGGGGAATGAGAGAGGGGATTGGTTAGTCAGGGGGAAGGAGAGAGGGGATTGGTTAGTCCGGGGGAAGGAGAGAGGGGATTGGTTAGTCAGGGGGAAGGAGAGAGGGGATTGGTTAGTCAGGGGGAAGGAGAGAGGGGATTGGTTAGTCAGGGGGAAGGAGAGACGGGATTGATTAGTCAGGGGGAAGGAGAGAGGGGATTGGTTCGTCAGGGGGAAGGAGAGAGGGGATTGGTTAGTCAGGGGGAAGGAGAGAGGGGATTGGTTAGTCAGGGGGAAGGAGAGAGGGGATTGGTTAGTCAGGGGGAAGGAGAGAGGGGATTGGTTAGTCAGGGGGAAGGAGAGAGGGGATTGGTTAGTCAGGGGGAAGGAGAGACGGGATTGGTTAGTCAGGGGAAGGAGAGAGGGGATTGATTAGTCAGGGGGAAGGAGAGAGGGGATTGATTAGTCAGGGGGAAGGAGAGAGGGGATTGATTAGTCAGGGGGAAGGAGAGAGGGGATTGGTTCGTCAGGGGGAAGGAGAGAGGGGATTGGTTAGTCAGGGGGAAGGAGAGAGGGGATTGGTTAGTCAGGGGGAAGGAGAGAGGGGATTGGTTAGTCAGGGGGAAGGAGAGAGGGGATTGATTAGTCAGGGGGAAGGAGAGAGGGGATTGGTTAGTCAGGGGGAAGGAGAGAGGGGATTGGTTAGTCAGGGGGAAGGAGAGAGGGGATTGGTTAGTCAGGGGGAAGGAGAGAGGGGATTGATTAGTCAGGGGGAAGGAGAGAGGGGATTGATTAGTCAGGGGGAAGGAGAGAGGGGATTGGTTAGTCAGGGGGAAGGAGAGAGGGGATTGGTTAGTCAGGGGGAAGGAGAGAGGGGATTGATTAGTCAGGGGGAAGGAGAGAGGGGATTGGTTAGTCAGGGGGAAGGAGAGAGGGGATTGATTAGTCAGGGGGAAGGAGAGAGGGGATTGATTAGTCAGGGGGAAGGAGAGAGGGGATTGATTAGTCAGGGGGAAGGAGAGAGGGGATTGATTAGTCAGGGGGAAGGAGAGAGGGGATTGGTTAGTCAGGGGGAAGGAGAGAGGGGATTGGTTAGTCAGGGGGAAGGAGAGAGGGGATTGGTTCGTCAGGGGGAAGGAGAGAGGGGATTGGTTAGTCAGGGGGAAGGAGAGATGGGATTGGTTAGTCAGGGGGAAGGAGAGAGGGATTGGTTAGTCAGGGGGAAGGAGAGAGGGGATTGGTTAGTCAGGGGGAAGGAGAGACGGGATTGGTTCGTCAGGGGGAAGGAGAGAGGGGATTGGTTCGTCAGGGGGAAGGAGAGAGGGGATTGGTTAGTCAGGGGGAAGGAGAGACGGGATTGGTTCGTCAGGGGGAAGGAGAGATGGGATTGGTTAGTCAGGGGGAAGGAGAGAGGGGATTGGTTAGTCAGGGGGAAGGAGAGACGGGATTGGTTAGTCAGGGGGAAGGAGAGAGGGGATTGGTTAGTCAGGGGGAAGGAGAGAGGGGATTGGTTAGTCAGGGGGAAGGAGAGACGGGATTGGTTCGTCAGGGGGAAGGAGAGAGGGGATTGGTTCGTCAGGGGGAAGGAGAGAGGGGATTGGTTAGTCAGGGGGAAGGAGAGAGGGGATTGGTTCGTCAGGGGGAAGGAGAGACGGGATTGGTTAGTCAGGGGGAAGGAGAGAGGGGATTGGTTAGTCAGGGGGAAGGAGAGACGGGATTGGTTCGTCAGGGGGAAGGAGAGAGGGGATTGGTTCGTCAGGGGGAAGGAGAGAGGGGATTGGTTAGTCAGGGGGAAGGAGAGACGGGATTGGTTCGTCAGGGGGAAGGAGAGATGGGATTGGTTAGTCAGGGGGAAGGAGAGAGGGGATTGGTTAGTCAGGGGGAAGGAGAGACGGGATTGGTTAGTCAGGGGGAAGGAGAGAGGGGATTGGTTAGTCAGGGGGAAGGAGAGAGGGGATTGGTTAGTCAGGGGGAAGGAGAGACGGGATTGGTTCGTCAGGGGGAAGGAGAGAGGGGATTGGTTCGTCAGGGGGAAGGAGAGAGGGGATTGGTTAGTCAGGGGGAAGGAGAGAGGGGATTGGTTCGTCAGGGGGAAGGAGAGAGGGGATTGGCTAGTCAGGGGGAAGGAGAGAGTGGATTGGTTAGTCAGGGGGAAGGAGAGAGGGGATTGGTTCGTCAGGGGGAAGGAGAGAGGGGATTGGTTAGTCAGGGGGAAGGAGAGAGGGGATTGGTTCGTCAGGGGGAAGGAGAGAGGGGATTGGCTAGTCAGGGGGAAGGAGAGAGTGGATTGGTTAGTCAGGGGAGCAGGAAGTTAGGGAAGGGTAATGCTGCCCCACAGGATTTAGTCTGTAGGCAAGGTTAAGTATTTCCTCCATTCCTTGCATTCTCTCCTTGTCTCCTTCTCAACTGTATTAGAGAAGAAGGTCCAAGGTTACTCTCCTCTGACCTTCTTCTCCGATGGGTTTTGAGGAGGAGAGGAGTCAAGGAAAGACGAACTGAGATAGAGCCATAGACATTATCAAAACAACACCACAGAAATATAATGAGTTGTAGAATTAATTCTATGACTGCAACATGACTTGATTAACATGCACGGTCACGCCTACACTGGTCCACACTGAGACCCAGAGACAGCAGCCTCTAACTGACCTTGTTAGTTAGAGAGATAGTTGGCCAGTCTGCAGGAGAGGTCAGTGAGTGTGTGCCTACCTTGTCAGACTCATAGTTGGCCAGTCTGCAGGAGAGGTCAGCGTAGCCCCAGGCAAAGGTCTTGTTCCAGACAGGAGGTTGGAGGACCTTGTTCTGCTCCACAGCCAGAATACCCTTCTCAGTACACACTATCTGGCCAACCGGCTCCTTCAGCTCTGAAACACACAAACACACTGTCACACACACTGTCACACACACTGTCCCACACCTATTCCCAACCCTAATCAGTACACACCTATTCCCAACCCTAATCAGTACACACCTATTCCCAACCCTAATCAGTACACACCTATTCCCAACCCTAATCAGTACACACCTATTCCCAACCCTAATCAGTACACACCTATTCCCAACCCTAATCAGTACACACCTATTCCCAACCCTAATCAGTACACACCTATTCCCAACCCTAATCAGTACACACCTATTCCCAACCCTAATCAGTACACACCTATTCCCAACCCTAATCAGTACACACCTATTCCCAATCCTAATCAGTACACACCTATTCCCAACCCCAATCAGTACACACCTATTCCCAACCCTAATCAGTACACACCTATTCCCAACCCTAATCAGTACACACCTATTCCCAACCCTAATCAGTACACACCTATTCCCAACCCTAATCAGTACACACCTATTCCCAACCCTAATCAGTACACACCTATTCCCAACCCCAATCAGTACACACCTATTCCCAACCCTAATCAGTACACACCTATTCCCAACCCCAATCAGTACACACCTATTCCCAACCCCAATCAGTACACACCTATTCCCAACCCTAATCAGTACACACTATCTGTCTGAAATCCTCTCCTTCAATACTTTATGTGTCTGTGTGTGTGTCTGTGTGTGTGTGTGTGTGTGTGTGTGTCTGTGTGTGTGTGTGTGTGTGTGTGTGTGTGTGTGTGTGTGTGTGTGTGTGTGTGTGTGTGTGTTTATATGTGTGTGTGTACATATACAGAGGGGAGAACAAGTATTTGATACACTGCCGATTTTGCAGGTTTTCCTACTTACAAAGCATGTAGAGGTCTGTAATTTTTTATCATAGGTACACTTCAACTGTGAGAAACGGAATCTAAAACAAAAATCCAGAAAATCACATTGTATGATTTTTAAGTAATTAATTAGCATTTTATTGCATGCCATAAGTATTTGATCACCTACCAACCAGTAAGAATTCCGGCTCTCACAGACCTGTTAGTTTTTCTTTAAGAAGCCCTCCTGTTCTCCACTCATTACCTGTATTAACTGCACCTGTTTGAACTCGTTACCTGTATAAAAGACCCCTGTCCACACACTCAATCAAACAGACTCCAACCTCTCCACAATGGCCAAGACCAGAGAGCTGGGATGGGCTGGGATGGGCTACAGGACAATAGGCAAGCAGCGTGGTGAGAAGGCAACAACTGTTGGCACAATTATTAGAAAATGGAAGAAGTTCAAGATGACGGTCAATCACCCTCGGTCTGGGGCTCCATGCAAGATCTCACCTCGTGGGGCATCAATGATCATGAGGAAGGTGAGGGATCAGCCCAGAACTACACGGCAGGACCTGGTCAATGACCTGAAGAGAGCTGGGACCACAGTCTCAAAGAAAACCATTAGTAACACACTACGCCGTCATGGATTAAAATCCTGCAGCGCACGCAAGGTCCCCCTGCTCAAGCCAGCGCATGTCCAGGCCCGTCTGAAGTTTGCCAATGACCAACTGGATGATCCAGAGGAGGAATGGGAGAAGGTCATGTGGTCTGATGAGACAAAAATAGAGCTTTTTGGTCTAAACTCTACTCGCCGTGTTTGGAGGAAGAAGAAGGATGAGTACAACCCCTAGAACACCATCCCAACCGTGAAGCATGGAGGTGGAAACATCATTCTTTGGGGATGCTTTTCTGCAAAGGGGACAGGATGACTGCACCGTATTGAGGGGAGGATGGATGGGGCCATGTATCGCGAGATCTTGGCCAACAACCTCCTTCCCTCAGTAAGAGCATTGAAGATGGGTCGTGGCTGGGTCTTCCAGCATGACAACGACCCGAAACACACAGCCAGGGCAACTAATGAGTGGCTCCGTAAGAAGCATCTCAAGGTCCTGGAGTGGCCTAGCCAGTCTCCAGACCTGAACCCAATAGAAAATCTTTGGAGGGAGCTGAAAGTCCGTATTGCCCAGCGACAGCCCCGAAACCTGAAGGATCTGGAGAAGGTCTGTATGGAGGAGTGGGCCAAAATCCCTGCTGCAGTGTGTGCAAACCTGTTCAAGAACTACAGGAAACGTATGATCTCTGTAATTGCAAACAAAGGTTTCTGTACCAAATATTAAGTTGTGCTTTTCTGATGTATCAAATACTTATGTCATGCAATAAAATGCAAATTAATTACTTAAAAATCATACAATGTGATATTCTGGATTTTTGTTTTAGATTCCGTCTCTCACAGTTGAAGTGTACCTATGATAACAATAACAGACCTCTACACGCTTTGTAAGTAGGAAAACCTGCAAAATCAGCAGTGTATCAAATACTTGTTCCCCCCACTGTGTATATATATATATATATATATATATATATATATATATATATATATATATATATATATATATATATATATGTGTGTGTGTGTACATATATGTGTGTATATATATATATATATATATATATATATATATATGTGTGTGTGTGTGTGTGTGTGTGTGTGTGTGTGTGTATATATATATATATGTGTGTGTGTGTGTACCTGTGCATGCCTGTCCTACCTTTGACGGGGGCTAGTGAGGGTCTGAGGTTGTCCAGATGATGGAAGAAGATCTTGTCAGTGGTTGAGGAGAGAGAGACGGGCATGCCCCCCGCCATCTCCCCGTTGGATTTACTACGTACACGTTTCGGAGGGTGGGGCTTCTTAAACAACTGGGAAGAGACAGATAAAACACGAGATCAGATTCATTTAATTCAAAACAACTCACTTCCTCTGTTGAATACATTCTTTGTGAAGCATCGGTACCAATCGGTCGACCTCTAATCAGTACCACTGTCTCTTCTGACCCCATAGTTTACTTTCAGGATAAAGAATAGAGGGAAGAATACATACTTTATTGTTTAAAAAAATAAATAACAATAATAATGTTTTAGCCTATTTCAAGTTACAAAAACGTCACGGAATACCGGTAACCACTGTAACGTCACGGAATACCGGTAACCACTGTAATGTGACGGAATACTGGTAACTACTGTAATGTGACGGAATACCGGTAACCACTGTAACGTGACGGAATACCGGTAACCACTGTAACGTGACGGAATACCGGTAACCACTGTAATGTCACAGAATACCGGTAACCACTGTAATGTGACGGAATACCGGTAACCACTGTAACGTGACGGAATACCGGTAACCACTGTAACGTGACGGAATACCGGTAACCACTGTAATGTGACGGAATACCGGTAACCACTGTAATGTGACGGAATACCGGTAACCACTGTAATGTGACGGAATACCGGTAACCACTGTAATGTGACGGAATACCGGTAACCACTGTAACGTGACGGAATACCGGTAACCACTGTAACGTGACGGAATACCGGTAACCACTGTAACGTGACGGAATACCGGTAACCACTGTAACGTGACGGAATACCGGTAACCACTGTAATGTGACGGAATACCGGTAACCACTGTAATGTGACAGAATACCGGTAACCACTGTAATGTGACGGAATACCGTTAACCACTGTAATGTGACGGAATACCGGTAACCACTGTAATGTGACGGAATACCGGTAACCACTGTAACGTGACGGAATACCGGTAACCACTGTAATGTGACGGAATACCGGTAACCACTGTAACGTGACGGAATACCGGTAACCACTGTAATGTGACGGAATACCGGTAACCACTGTAACGTGACGGAATACCGGTAACCACTGTAACGTGACGGAATACCGGTAACCACTGTAACGTGACGGAATACCGGTAACCACTGTAACGTGACGGAATACCGGTAACCACTGTAACGTGACGGAATACCGGTAACCACTGTAACGTGACGGAATACCGGTAACCACTGTAACGTGACGGAATACCGGTAACCACTGTAATGTCACGGAATACCGGTAACCACTGTAATGTGACGGAATACCGGTAACCACTGTAACGTCACAGAATACCGGTAACCACTGTAATGTGACGGAATACCGGTAACCACTGTAATGTGACAGAATACCGGTAACCACTGTAACGTCACAGAATACCGGTAACCACTGTAATGTGACAGTATAAAAACGTCATGATACTTATGAGTCCAACATTTTTTTTTATACCGTAGTACCATTTCCTATGATACCATCTCATATGATACCATTTCCTATGATACCATTGATACCATTTCCATTTGATGCCATTTCATATGAGACTTTTTCAGCCTTACCGATCTAAAGAACCTGCTGGCGCCCGTTTATTAAATGTTTATGAAGTTCGTTTTGTTTATAGATTCAGTTGAATTGAATCAACAGCCGCTAGTCTCTTGTCTGAGCAGGTCTAATGACCTCCACTTCACGTTCCTGCACATATCACCCGTGGCAGCTCTAATCATCCAGCTACATCCCCTACCAGCCCTCACTCACCTGCTCTCTGTCCCCTCTTCACATCCCCTACCAGCCCTCACTCACCTGCTCTCTGTCCCCTCTTCACATCCCCTACCAGCCCTCACTCACCTGCTCTGTCCCCTCTTCACATCCCCTACCAGCCCTCACTCACCTGCTCTCTGTCCCCTCTTCACATCCCCTCCCAGCCCTCACTCACCTGCTCTCTGTCCCCTCTTCACATCCCCTACCAGCCCTCACTCACCTGCTCTGTATAATGTTATATGTTAATATAATACCTGTCTTATATTGGTATATTGTTATATGTTAATATGATACCTGTTTGGGGATTTGTCCGAAGTTGTTGATGAAGCCGATGGTGGCGGTCTCCTTGAGGGGGTCGTTGATGTTGTAGATGTCCACCTGTCCCTCGTAGAACAGGTGGTGGAACACATTGACCGCTTCCACCGCTGGAGGACCCTGCTGCTTGAAGCCAAAGATCAGGTCGATCCACTCATGGAGATGAGATGATACATAGTCACACTCCAGAGCCTAGAGACAGACACACGTATGCACAGTAGGTTGGAGCTAGCCTACATTTCCAGGTTTCCTCATGTTTGTTTGAGTAATGAACGAGACTTGGAGGGATGGCATCGTCAGACTACGTTGGGGTATACTGTACAACACAGTTGTCTTACCTCCTGAGCTTACCTCCAGACACACCTATACAGTAGATTGTTACCCACCTGTCGATGGACTCTGATGAACTCTCGGGGGTCTCCCTTAGCCCACGGAGGCAGAAGGACGTCTCCTAGTCGAATACCGTTCTGTTTGGCACCTGTTAAAACATCAACCGCACATCAAAGCAACTCTTATTTATAATTTTCTAAACATGTTACTATTAAGTGTTAGCAAGATCCATTATGAGAGAGAAGGAGACGGAGAAATAGAAAAAGAGACATACAGAAAGAGAAACAAAAACAAGAGAGATAGCAGAGAACAGAGCTAGAGTCCTGATGTACATAGGTCAAAGTTGAGAGAGAGATAGCAGAGACCAGAGCTAGAGTCCTGATGTACCTAGGTCGAAGTTGAGAGAGATAGCAGAGACCAGAGCTAGAGTCCTGATGTACCTAGGTCAAAGTTGAGAGAGAGATAGCAGAGACCAGAGCTAGTCCTGATGTACCTAGGTCAGAGTTGAGAGAGAGATAGCAGAGACCAGAACTAGAGTCCTGATGTACCTAGGTCAGAGTTTAGAGAGAGATAGCAGAGACCAGAACTAGAGTCCTGATGTACATAGGTCAAAGTTGAGAGAGAGATAGCAGAGACCAGAGCTAGAGTCCTGATGTACCTAGGTCAAAGTTGAGAGAGAGATAGCAGAGACCAGAGCTAGTCCTGATGTACCTAGGTCAGAGTTGAGAGAGAGATAGCAGAGACCAGAACTAGAGTCCTGATGTACCTAGGTCAGAGTTGAGAGAGATAGCAGAGACCAGAACTAGAGTCCTGATGTACCTAGGTCAAAGTTGAGAGAGAGATAGCAGAGACCAGAGCTAGTCCTGATGTACCTAGGTCAGAGTTGAGAGAGAGATAGCAGAGACCAGAACTAGAGTCCTGATGTACCTAGGTCAGAGTTGAGAGAGAGATAGCAGAGACCAGAACTAGAGTCCTGATGTACGTAGGTCAGAGTTTAGAGAGAGATAGCAGAGACCAGAACTAGAGTCCTGATGTACCTAGGTCAGAGTTGAGAGAGAGATAGCAGAGACCAGAGCTAGTCCTGATGTACCTAGGTCAGAGTTGAGAGAGAGATAGCAGAGACCAGAACTAGAGTCCTGATGTACCTAGGTCAAAGTTGAGAGAGAGATAGCAGAGAACAGAACTAGAGTCCTGATGTACCTAGGTCAAAGTTGAGAGAGAGATAGCAGAGACCAGAGCTAGTCCTGATGTACCTAGGTCAAAGTTGAGAGAGAGATAGCAGAGACCAGAAATATATTCCTGATGTACCTAGGTCAGAGTTGAGCGAGAGATAGCAGAGACCAGAAATAGATTCCTGATGTACCTAGGTCAGAGTTGAGAGAGAGATAGCAGAGACCAGAAATAGATTCCTGATGTACCTAGGTCAGAGTTGAGAGAGAGATAGCAGAGACCAGAAATAGATTCCTGATGTACCTAGGTCAGAGTTGATGGAGTTGAGAGAAGAGACAGACGGACGGACTGACGTACAGTGCGTTCGGAAAGTATTCAGACTCCTTTCCACATTTTGTTATGTTACAGCCTTATTCTAAAATGGACTAAATCCATTATTTTCATCAATCTACACGGAATACCCCATAATGACATCACAATACCCCATAATGACGTCACAATACCCCATAATGACAAAGCGAAAACAGGTTTTTAGAACTTTTTACTAATTTATTCAAAATAAAAAACAGAAATACCTTAATTACATACAGTTGAAGTTGGAAGTTTACATACACCTTAGCCAAATACATTTAAACTCAGTTTTTCACAATTCCTGACATTTAATCCTAGTAAAAATTCCCTGTCTTAGGTCAATTAGGATCACCACTTTATTTTAAGAATGTGAAATGTCAGAATAATAGTAGAGAGAATTATATATTTCAGCTTTTATTTCTTTCATCACATTCCCAGTGGGTCAGAAGTTTACATACACTCAATTAGTATTTGGTAGCATTGCCTTTAAATTGTTTAACTTGGGTCAAACGTTTCGGGTAGCCTTCCACAAGCTTCCCACAATAAGTTGGGTGAGTTTTTGGCCCATTCTTCCTGACAGAGCTGGTGTAACTGAGTCAGGTTTGTAGGCCTCCTTGCTCGCACACGCCTTTTCAGTTTTTTTTTTTTCTTCAGTTCTGCCCACAAATGTTCTATGGGATTGAGGTCAGGGCTTTGTGATGGCCACTCCAATAACTTGACTTTGTTGTCCTTAAGCCATTTCCCCACAACTTTGGAAGTATGCTTGTTCATTTGGAAGACCCATTTGCGACCAAACTTTAACTTCCTGACTGATGTCTTGAGATGTTGCTTCAATATATCCACATCATTTTTCTACCTCATGATGCCATCTATTTTGTGAAGTGCACCAGTCCCTGCTGCAGCAAAGCACCCCCACAACATGATGCTGCCACCCCCGTGCTTCATGGTTGGGATGGTGTTCTTCGGCTTGCAAGCCTCCCCCTTTTTCCTCCAAACATAACGATGGTCATTATGGCCAAACAGTTCTGTTTTTGTTTCATCAGGTTTTGGACCAGTGGCTTCTTCCTTGCTGAGCGGCCTTTCAGGTTATGTCGATATAGGACTCGTTTTACTGTGGATATAGATACTTTTGTACCTGTTTCTTCCAGCATCTTCACAAGGTCCTTTGCAGATGTTCTCGGATTGATTTGCACTTTTCTCACCAAATTATGTTTATCTCTAGGAGACAGAACGCGTCTCCTTCCTGAGCGGTATGACGGCTGCGTGGTCCCATGGTGTTTAAACTTGCATACTATTGTTTGTACAGATGAACGTGGTACCTTCAGGCGTATGGAAATTGCTGAACCAGACTTGTGAAAGTCTACAATTTTCTTTCTGGGGTCTTGGCTGATTTCTTTTGCTTTTCCATGATGTCAAGCAGAGGCACTGAGTTTGAAGGTAGGCCTTGAAATACATCTACACCTCCAATTGACTCAAATGATGTCAATTAGCCTATCAGAAGCTTCTAAAGCCATGACATAATTTTCTGTAATTTTCCAAGCTGTTTAAAGGCACAATCAACTTAGTGTAAGTAAACTTCTGACCCACTGGAATTGTGATACAGTGAATTTTAAGTGAAATAATCTGTCTGTAAAAATTTTGGGAAAAATTACTTGTGTCATGCACAAAGTAGATGTCCTAACCGACTTGCCAAAACTATAGTTTGTTAACAAGAAATTTGTGGAGTGGTTGAAAAACGAGTTTTAATGACTTCAACCTAAGTGTATGTAAACTTCCGACTTCAACTGTACGTTTTCAAACCCTTTGCTATGAGACTGGAAATTGAGCTCAGGTGCATCCTGTTTCCATTGATCATCCTTGAGATGTTTCTACAACTTGATTGGAGTCCACCTGTGGTAAATTCAATTGATTGGACATGATTTGGAAAGGACACACCTGTCTATATGAGGTCCCACAGTTGACAGTGGATGTCAGAGCAAAAACCAAGCCATGAGTTCGAAGGAATTGTCCGTAGAGCTCCGAGACTGGATTGTGTCGAGGCACAGATCTGGGGAAGGGTACCAAAACATTTCTGCAGCATTGAAGGTCCCCAAGAACACAGTGGCCTCCATCATTCTTAAATGGAAGAAGTTTGGAACCACCAAGACTCTTCCTAGAGCTGGCCGCCCAGCCAAACTGAGCAATCAGGGGAGAAGGGCCTTGGTCAGGGAGGAGACCAAGAACCCGATGGTCACTCTGACAGAGCTCCAGAGTTCCTCTGTGGAGATGGGAGAACCTTCCAGAAGGACAACCATCTCTGCAGCACTCCACCAATCAGGCCTTTATTGTAGAGTGGCCAGATGGAAGCCACTCCTCAGTAAAAGGCACATGACAGCCCGCTTGTAGTTTGCCAAAAATGCACCTAAAGACTCTCAGACCACGAGAAACAAGATTCTCTGGTCTGATGAAACCAAGATTGAACTCTTTGGCCAAATGTCAACTGTCACGTCTAGACCTGGCACCATCCCTATGGTGAAGCATGGTGGTGGCAGCATCATGCTGTGGAGATTTTTTTCAGCGGCAGGGACTGGGAGACTAGTCAGGATCGAGGGAAAGATGAAAAAGCAAAGCTCCTTGATGAAAACCTGCTCCAGAGTGCTCAGGACTTCAGACTGGGGTGAAGGTTCATCTTCCTACAGGACCACGACCCTAAGCACACAGCCAAGACAATGCAGGAGTGGCTTCGGAACAAGTCTGAATGTCCTTGAGTGGCCCAGCCAGAGCCCGGACTTGAACCCCATCGAACATCTCTGGAGAGACCTGAAAATAGCTGTGCAGCAACGCTCCCCATCCAACCTGACAGAGGTTGAGAAGATCTGCAGAGAGGAATGGGAGAAACTCCCCAAATACAGGTGTGCCAAGCTTGTAGTGTCTTACCCAAGAAGACTCGAGGCTGTAATCACTGCCAAAGGTGCTTCAACAAAGTACTGAGTAAAGGGTCTGAATACTACATAAATGTGTGTGTTTTTTTTTTTAAAGAAATGTGCAACATTTTCTAAAAACCTGTTTTTGCCTTGTCATTATGAGGTATTGCGATGTCATTATGGGGTATTGCGATGTCATTATGGGGTATTGCGATGTCATTATGGAGTATTGTGATGTCATTATGGAGTATTGTGATGTCATTATGGGGTACTGTGTGTAGATTAATGAGGGGGAAAAAACATTTAATCCATTTTAGAATGATGCTGTAATGTAACAAAATGTGGACAAGGTCTGAGTCTGAATACTTTCCGAATGCACTGTATACCTACAGTAGGTCAAAGTTGTTGGAGTTGATAGAGGAGAGACAGACAGACCGACAGACAGACAGACCGACAGACCGACAGACCGACAGACAGACAGACAGACAGACAGACAGACAGACAGACAGACAGACGTACCTCGGTCAAAGTTGTTAGTTGAGAGAGAGGAGAGACAGACAGACAGGCAGACAGACGTACCTAGGTCAAAGTTGTTAGTTGAGAGAGAGGAGAGACAGACAGACAGGCAGACAGACGTACCTAGGTCAAAGTTGTTAGTTGAGAGAGAGGAGAAGACAGACAGACAGACAGACAGACAGACAGACAGACAGACAGACCTAGATCAAAGTTGTTAGTTGAGAGAGAGGAGAAGACAGACAGACAGACAGACAGACAGACAGACAGACAGACAGACAGACAGACAGACAGACAGACAGACGTACCTAGGTCAAAGTTGTTAGTTGAGAGAGGAGAGACAGACAGACAGGCAGACAGGCAGACAGGCGTACCTAGGTCAAAGTTGTTAGTTGAGAGAGAGGAGAAGACAGACAGACAGACAGACAGACAGACAGACAGACAGACAGACAGACAGACGTACCTAGGTCAAAGTTGTTAGTTGAGAGGGAGGAGAGACAGACAGACAGACGTACCTAGGTCAAAGTTGTTAGAGTTGAGCATGAACTCTGGCAGGTAAAAGAACTCAGGGATGAGCTCCTTGACATCAGCCATGTTGTGTTTGGAGGCAGAGAGCCAGGCCTCACGCACACTGTGGAACATCCTGTCAGCCAGGTCAAAGTGACCTCCCTGGAGGGGGGAGAGGGACCACAGGCAGGCAGGCGCACACACACACACACACACACACACACACACACACACACACACACACACACACACACACACACACACACACACACACACACACACACACACACACACACACACACACACACACACACACACACACACACACACACACACACACACACACACACACACACACAGCCATGGGGGCAGGCACGCAGACATACCCACAGATGCAAAACACACGTTAGCAACATGACACATACTTCAGGCATCGCCTCCACCAACACACATCTCCCGGAGAGGAAAGGTCATCATTGGTATTCAAACCACACTACACACAGGCTGTTTACTGTCTCTGGTTAATATCAGGGGGGGGGACAACTCTGATGTAGCCTGAATATGCCACTATCACGCACCCAAAGACAAACAGACAACCCCCTAACCTTATCCCCAAGCTGTGACAAAAAAAACTTGGTAAACTTGGGATGCCCATTAAATCCACTGCAGATACAGAAACCTGCACTGTGCATTCACACAAAATGGCCACACTGCATTGTAGCTAACTACCATATGAATCCTCTGAAAATACCAAAGTTACATTTGGGGTTCCTCAAGGTTCAGTGCTTGGACCCCTTGGAATCATCTGAACATTCCACTATACAAGTCAGGTGGTGTGTGTGGCGTCTGGGACGGTGTGTGTGGCGTCTGGGACGGTGTGTGTGGCGTCGGGGACGGTGTGTGTGGCGTCGGGGACGGTGTGTGTGGCGTCGGGGACGGTGTGTGTGGCGTCGGGGACGGTGTGTGTGGCGTCGGGGACGGTGTGTGTGGCGTCGGGGACGGTGTGTGTGGCGTCGGGGACGGTGTGTGTGGCGTCTGGGGACGGTGTGTGTGGCGTCTGGGGACGGTGTGTGTGGCGTCTGGGGACGGTGTGTGTGGCGTCTGGGACGGTGTGTATGGCGTCTGGGACGGTGTGTGTGGCGTCTGGGACGGTGTGTGTGGCGTCGGGGACGGTGTGTGTGGCGTCTGGGACGGTGTGTGTGGCGTCTGGGACGGTGTGTGTGGCGTCTGGGACGGTGTGTGTGGCGTCTGGGACGGTGTGTGTGGCGTCTTGGGACGGTGTGTGTGGCGTCTTGGGACGGTGTGTGTGGCGTCTTGGGACGGTGTGTGTGGCGTCTGGGGACGGTGTGTGTGGCGTCTGGGGACGGTGTGTGTGGCGTCGGGGACGGTGTGTGTGGCGTCGGGGACGGTGTGTGTGGAGTCGGGGACGGTGTGTGTGGAGTCGGGGACGGTGTGTGTGGAGTCTGACCTGAAGCCTGAGAAAGATCTGAGTGAAAGGTTCCATGCGGATCAGGTAGGACGCCACGATCATGGCTGAGGAGTAGTGTGTACCGTAGTGATACGCCGGGGTCTCACCTGAGAGAGAGAGAGAGAGAGAGAGAGAGAGATTTTACAAAAATATTTTATTGTCCCAGAGTCTGGTATTGTGGTAGTACAAACAATTCTGGACCACTGGAGAATGTGATAGGGTTCAAGCCTTGTCGGTGTCCATCTACCGTCCACTTCCTTTTCTGTATTTCCCAATGTCCTATAATTAAACATTACAATATACACAAACAGATTGGTCAAAAGTGTCTTACTGGTAGGGTCTTCCCAGTCCTTGAACCTCTTCTTGTACTGGGTCAGCCTGTCGTCGGTCTGGGCTCCCATTGGTTTAGCCAGGTTACGGAACGTCCGTGGGTTGTTTAGGTCCAACTCCTAGGAACCAGAACAGACCAGTTTAATCCCACTACATTTACTAGGAACCAGACCAGACCAGTTTAATCCCACTACATTTACTAGGAACCAGACCTGACCAGTTTAATCCCACTACATTTACTAGGAACCAGAACAGACCAGTTTAATCCCACTACATTTACTAGGAACCAGACCAGACCAGTTTAATCCCACTACATTTACTAGGAACCAGACCTGACCAGTTTAATCCCACTACATTTACTAGGAACCAGACCTGACCAGTTTAATCCCACTACATTTACTAGGAACCAGAACAGACCAGTTTAATCCCACTACATTTACTAGGAACCAGACCTGACCAGTTTAATCCCACTACATTTACTAGGAACCAGACCTGACCAGTTTAATCCCACTACATTTACTAGGAACCAGACCTGACCAGTTTAATCCCACTACATTTACTAGGAACCAGACCAGACCAGTTTAATCCCACTACATTTACTAGGAACCAGACCTGACCAGTTTAATCCCACTACATTTACTAGGAACCAGAACAGACCAGTTTAATCCCACTACATTTACTAGGAACCAGACCTGACCAGTTTAATCCCACTACATTTACTAGGAACCAGACCTGACCAGTTTAATCCCACTACATTTACTTGGAACCAGAACAGACCAGGTCAGTTTAATCCCACTACATTTACTAGGAACCAGACCTGACCAGTTTAATATCACTACATTTACTAGGAACCAGACCTGACCAGTTTAATCTCACTACATTTACTAGGAACCAGAACAGACCAGTTTAATCCCACTACATTTACTAGGAACCAGACCTGACCAGTTTAATCTCACTACATTTACTAGGAACCAGACCTGACCAGTTTAATCCCACTACATTTACTAGGAACCAGACCTGACCAGTTTAATCTCACTACATTTACTAGGAACCAGACCTGACCAGTTTAATCTCACTACATTTACTAGGAACCAGACCTGACCAGTTTAATCCCACTACATTTACTAGGAAGCAGACCAGACCAGTTTAATCCCACTACATTTACTAGGAACCAGAACAGACCAGTTTAATCCCACTACATTTACTAGGAACCAGACCTGACCAGTTTAATCTCACTACATTTACTAGGAACCAGAACAGACCAGTTTAATCCCACTACATTTACTAGGAACCAGACCAGACCAGTTTAATCCCACTACATTTACTAGGAACCAGACCTGACCAGTTTAATCCCACTACATTTACTAGGAACCAGACCTGACCAGTTTAATCCCACTACATTTACTAGGAACCAGAACAGACCAGTTTAATCCCACTACATTTACTAGGAACCAGACCGGACCAGTTTAATCCCACTACATTTACTAGGAACCAGACCTGACCAGTTTAATCCCACTACATTTACTAGGAACCAGACCTGACCAGTTTAATCTGACTACATTTACTAGGAACCAGACCTGACCAGTTTAATCCCACTACATTTACTAGGAACCAGACCTGACCAGTTTAATCCCACTACATTTACTAGGAACCAGACCTGACCAGTTTAATCCCACTACATTTACTAGGAACCAGACCTGACCAGTTTAATCTCACTTCATTTACTAGGAACCAGACCAAGTCAGTTTAATCCCACTACATTTACTAGGAACCAGAACAGACCAGTTTAATCCCACTACATTTACTAGGAACCAGACCTGACCAGTTCTGTCCTGTAACTGTTGTTACCTCAGGGTCTATATAGGGTCCTGTAACTGTTGTTACCTCAGGGTCCTGTAACTGTTGTTACCTCAGGGTCTATATAGGGTCCTGTAACTGTTGTTACCTCAGGGTCCTGTAACTGTTGTTACCTCAGGGTCTATATAGGGTCCTGTAACTGTTGTTACCTCAGGGTCTCTATAGGGTCCTGTAACTGTTGTTACCTCAGGGTCCTGTAACTGTTGTTACCTCAGGGTCTATATAGGGTCCTGTAACTGTTGTTACCTCAGGGTCTATATAGGGTCCTGTAACTGTTGTTACCTCAGGGTCTATACAGGGTCCTGTAACTGTTGTTACCTCAGGGTCTATATAGGGTCCTGTAACTGTTGTTACCTCAGGGTCTATATAGGGTCCTGTAACTGTTGTTACCTCAGGGTCCTGTAGCTGTTGTTACCTCAGGGTCTATACAGGGTCCTGTAACTGTTGTTACCTCAGGGTCTATATAGGGTCCTGTAACTGTTGTTACCTTAGGGTCCTGTATCTGTTGTTACCTCAGGGTCTATACAGGGTCCTGTAACTGTTGTTACCTCAGGGTCTATATAGGGTCCTGTAACTGTTGTTACCTCAGGGTCCTGTAACTGTTGTTACCTCAGGGTCTATATAGGATCCTGTAACTGTTGTTACCTCAGGGTCCTGTAACTGTTGTTACCTCAGGGTCTATATAGGGTCCTGTAGCTGTTGTTACCTCAGGGTCTATATAGGGTCCTGTATCTGTTGTTACCTCAGGGTATATATAGGGTCCTGTAACTGTTGTTACCTCAGGGTCTATATAGGGTCCTGTAACTGTTGTTACCTCAGGGTCTATACAGGGTCCTGTAACTGTTGTTACCTCAGGGTCTATATAGGGTCCTGTAACTGTTGTTACCTCAGGGTCTATATAGGGTCCTGTAACTGTTGTTACCTCAGGGTCCTGTAGCTGTTGTTACCTCAGGGTCTATACAGGGTCCTGTAACTGTTGTTACCTCAGGGTCTATATAGGGTCCTGTAACTGTTGTTACCTCAGGGTCCTGTATCTGTTGTTACCTCAGGGTCTATACAGGGTCCTGTAACTGTTGTTACCTCAGGGTCTATATAGGGTCCTGTAACTGTTGTTACCTCAGGGTCCTGTAACTGTTGTTACCTCAGGGTCTATATAGGGTCCTGTAACTGTTGTTACCTCAGGGTCTATATAGGGTATTGTAACTGTTGTTACCTCAGGGTCTATATAGGGTACTGTAACTGTTGTTACCTCAGGGTCTCTATAGGGTCCTGTAACTGTTGTTACCTCAGGGTCCTGTAACTGTTGTTACCTCAGGGTCTATATAGGGTCCTGTAACTGTTGTTACCTCAGGGTCTATATAGGGTCCTGTAACTGTTGTTACCTCAGGGTCTATATAGGGTACTGTAACTGTTGTTACCTCAGGGTCTATATAGGGTACTGTAACTGTTGTTACCTCAGGGTCTCTATAGGGTCCTGTAACTGTTGTTACCTCAGGGTCCTGTAACTGTTGTTACCTCAGGGTCTATATAGGGTCCTGTAACTGTTGTTACCTCAGGGTCTATATAGGGTCCTGTAACTGTTGTTACCTCAGGGTCTATATAGGGTCCTGTAACTGTTGTTACCTCAGGGTCTATATAGGGTCCTGTAACTGTTGTTACCTCAGGGTCTATATAGGGTCCTGTAACTGTTGTTACCTCAGGGTCTATATAGGGTCCTGTAACTGTTGTTAACTCAGGGTCTATACAGGGTCCTGTAACTGTTGTTACCTCAGGGTCTATACAGGGTCCTGTAACTGTTGTTACCTCAGGGTCTATATAGGGTCCTGTAACTGTTGTTACCTCAGGGTCCTGTAACTGTTGTTACCTCAGGGTCTCTATAGGGTCCTGTAACTGTTGTTACCTCAGGGTCTCTATAGGGTCCTGTAACTGTTGTTACCTCAGGGTCTCTATAGGGTCCTGTAACTGTTGTTACCTCAGGGTCCTGTATCTGTTGTTACCTCAGGGTCTATACAGGGTCCTGTAACTGTTGTTACCTCAGGGTCTATATAGGGTCCTGTAACTGTTGTTACCTCAGGGTCCTGTAACTGTTGTTACCTCAGGGTCTATATAGGGTACTGTAACTGTTGTTACCTCAGGGTCTATATAGGGTACTGTAACTGTTGTTACCTCAGGGTCTCTATAGGGTCCTGTAACTGTTGTTACCTCAGGGTCCTGTAACTGTTGTTACCTCAGGGTCTATATAGGGTCCTGTAACTGTTGTTACCTCAGGGTCTATATAGGGTCCTGTAACTGTTGTTACCTCAGGGTCTATATAGGGTCCTGTAACTGTTGTTACCTCAGGGTCTATATAGGGTCCTGTAACTGTTGTTACCTCAGGGTCTATATAGGGTCCTGTAACTGTTGTTACCTCAGGGTCTATATAGGGTCCTGTAACTGTTGTTACCTCAGGGTCTATACAGGGTCCTGTAACTGTTGTTACCTCAGGGTCTATACAGGGTCCTGTAACTGTTGTTACCTCAGGGTCTATACAGGGTCCTGTAACTATTGTTACCTCAGGGTCTATATAGGGTCCTGTAACTGTTGTTACCTCAGGGTCTATATAGGGTCCTGTAACTGTTGTTACCTCAGGGTCTATATAGGGTCCTGTAACTGTTGTTACCTCAGGGTCTATATAGGGTCCTGTAACTGTTGTTACCTCAGGGTCTATATAGGGTCCTGTAACTGTTGTTACCTCAGGGTCTATACAGGGTCCTGTAACTGTTGTTACCTCAGGGTCTATATAGGGTACTGTAACTGTTGTTACCTCAGGGTCCTGTAACTGTTGTTACCTCAGGGTCTATATAGGGTCCTGTAACTGTTGTTACCTCAGGGTCTATACAGGGTCCTGTAACTGTTGTTACCTCAGGGTCCTGTAACTGTTGTTACCTCAGGGTCTATATAGGGTCCTGTAAATGTTGTTACCTCAGGGTCCTGTAACTGTTGTTACCTCAGGGTCTATACAGGGTACTGTAACTGTTGTTACCTCAGAGTCGTAGTCAGCCAGGATCCAGGGGAAGACAGGGTACTGCATCAGGTCGTTGTAGGAGCGACCAGCCAGGGTGTTGAGATGCATCAGATACTGGAAGTTACTGATCTCACCACGCTACAGAGACACAGAGAGGACACTATAGTTACTGATCTCACCATGCTACAGAGACACAGAGAGGACACTATAGTTACTGATCTCACCACGCTACAGAGACACAGAGGGGACACTATAGTTACTGATCTCACCACGCTACAGAGACACAGAGAGGACACTATAGTTACTGATCTCACCACGCTACAGAGACACAGAGAGGACACTATAGTTACTGATCTCACCACGCTACAGAGACACAGAGGGGACACTATAGTTACTGATCTCACCATGCTACAGAGACACAGAGAGGACACTATAGTTACTGATCTCACCACGCTACAGAGGACACTATAGTTACTGATCTCACCACGCTACAGAGGACACTATAGTTACTGATCTCACCATGCTACAGAGGACACTATAGTTACTGATCTCACCACGCTACAGAGACACAGAGAGGACACTATAGTTACTGATCTCACCATGCTACAGAGGACACTATAGTTACTGATCTCACCACGCTACAGAGACACAGAGAGGACACTATAGTTACTGATCTCACCACGCTACAGAGACACAGAGGGGACACTATAGTTACTGATCTCACCACGCTACAGAGACACAGAGAGGACACTATAGTTACTGATCTCACCATGCTACAGAGACACAGAGAGGACACTATAGTTACTGATCTCACCATGCTACAGAGACACAGAGGGGACACTATAGTTACTGATCTCACCACGCTACAGAGACACAGAGAGGATACTATAGTGACTGATCTCACCATGCTACAGAGACACAGAGGGGACACTATAGTTACTGATCTCACCATGCTACAGAGACACAGAGAGGACACTATAGTTACTGATCTCACCATGCTACAGAGACACAGAGAGGACACTATAGTTACTGATCTCACCACGCTACAGAGACACAGAGGGGACACTATAGTTACTGATCTCACCATGCTACAGAGACACAGAGAGGACACTATAGTTACTGATCTCACCATGCTACAGAGACACAGAGGGGACACTATAGTTACTGATCTCACCATGCTACAGAGACACAGAGGGGACACTATAGTTACTGATCTCACCATGCTACAGAGACACAGAGAGGACACTATAGTTACTGATCTCACCATGCTACAGAGAGGACACTATAGTTACTGATCTCACCACGCTACAGAGACACAGAGGGGACACTATAGTTACTGATCTCACCATGCTACAGAGACACAGAGAGGACACTATAGTTACTGATCTCACCATGCTACAGAGACACAGAGAGGACACTATAGTTACTGATCTCACCACGCTACAGAGACACAGAGGGGACACTATAGTTACTGATCTCACCATGCTACAGAGACACAGAGAGGACACTATAGTTACTGATCTCACCATGCTACAGAGACACAGAGGGGACACTATAGTTACTGATCTCACCACGCTACAGAGACACAGAGAGGACACTATAGTTACTGATCTCACCACGCTACAGAGGGGACACTATAGTTACTGATCTCACCACGCTACAGAGAGGACACTATAGTTACTGATCTCACCACGCTACAGAGAGGACACTATAGTTACTGATCTCACCATGCTACAGAGGGGACACTATAGTTACTGATCTCACCACGCTACACAAACACAGAGGGGACACTATAGTTACTGATCTCACCATGCTACAGAGGGGACACTATAGTTACTGATCTCACCACGCTACAGAGACACAGAGGGGACACTATAGTTACTGATCTCACCATGCTACAGAGACACAGAGAGGACACTATGGTTACTGATCTCACCATGCTACAGAGACACAGAGAGGACACTATAGTTACTGATCTCACCACGCTACAGAGACACAGAGAGGACACTATAGTTACTGATCTCACCATGCTACAGAGGACACTATAGTTACTGATCTCACCATGCTACAGAGACACAGAGGGGACACTATAGTTACTGATCTCACCACGCTACAGAGACACAGAGGGGACACTATAGTTACTGATCTCACCATGCTACAGAGACACAGAGAGGACACTATAGTTACTGATCTCACCACGCTACAGAGACACAGAGAGGACACTATAGTTACTGATCTCACCATGCTACAGAGACACAGAGAGGACACTATAGTTACTGATCTCACCACGCTACAGAGACACAGAGAGGACACTATAGTTACTGATCTCACCACGCTATAGAGACACAGAGAGGACACTATAGTTACTGATCTCACCATGCTACAGAGACACAGAGAGGATACTATAGTTACTGATCTCACCACGCTACAGAGACACAGAGGGGACACTATAGTTACTGATCTCACCATGCTACAGAGACACAGAGAGGACACTATAGTTACTGATCTCACCACGCTACAGAGACACAGAGGGGACACTATAGTTACTGATCTCACCATGCTACAGAGACACAGAGGGGACACTATAGTTACTGATCTCACCATGCTACAGAGACACAGAGAGGACACTATAGTTACTGATCTCACCATGCTACAGAGACACAGAGGACACTATAGTTACTGATCTCACCATGCTACAGAGACACAGAGAGGACACTATAGTTACTGATCTCACCATGCTACAGAGACACAGAGAGGACACTATAGTTACTGATCTCACCATGCTACAGAGACACAGAGGGGACACTATAGTTACTGATCTCACCATGCTACAGAGACACGGAGAGGACACTATAGTTACTGATCTCACCATGCTACAGAGGACACTATAGTTACTGATCTCACCACGCTACAGAGGACACTATAGTTACTGATCTCACCACGCTACAGAGACACAGAGAGGACACTATAGTTACTGATCTCACCACGCTACAGAGACACAGAGGGGACACTATAGTTACTGATCTCACCACGCTACAGAGACACAGAGGGGACACTATAGTTACTGATCTCTCCACGCTACAGAGGACACTATAGTTACTGATCTCACCATGCTACAGAGACACAGAGAGGACACTATAGTTACTGATCTCACCACGCTACAGAGGACACTATAGTTACTGATCTCACCACGCTACAGAGACACAGAGAGGACACTATAGTTACTGATCTCACCATGCTACAGAGACACAGAGAGGACACTATAGTTACTGATCTCACCACGCTACAGAGACACAGAGGGGACACTATAGTTACTGATCTCACCACGCTACAGAGACACAGAGGGGACACTATAGTTACTGATCTCACCACGCTACAGAGACACAGAGGGGACACTATAGTTACTGATCTCACCATGCTACAGAGACACAGAGGGGACACTATAGTTACTGATCTCACCATGCTACAGACACAGAGGGGACACTATAGTTACTGATCTCACCATGCTACAGGGGACACTATAGTTACTGATCTCACCACGCTACAGAGACACAGAGAGGACACTATAGTTACTGATCTCACCATGCTACAGAGACACAGAGGACACTATAGTTACTGATCTCACCATGCTACAGAGACACAGAGAGGACACTATAGTTACTGATCTCACCATGCTACAGAGACACAGAGAGGACACTATAGTTACTGATCTCACCATGCTACAGAGACACAGAGGGGACACTATAGTTACTGATCTCACCATGCTACAGAGACACGGAGAGGACACTATAGTTACTGATCTCACCATGCTACAGAGGACACTATAGTTACTGATCTCACCACGCTACAGAGGACACTATAGTTACTGATCTCACCACGCTACAGAGACACAGAGAGGACACTATAGTTACTGATCTCACCACGCTACAGAGACACAGAGGGGACACTATAGTTACTGATCTCACCACGCTACAGAGACACAGAGGGGACACTATAGTTACTGATCTCTCCACGCTACAGAGGACACTATAGTTACTGATCTCACCATGCTACAGAGACACAGAGAGGACACTATAGTTACTGATCTCACCACGCTACAGAGGACACTATAGTTACTGATCTCACCACGCTACAGAGACACAGAGAGGACACTATAGTTACTGATCTCACCACGCTACAGAGACACAGAGAGGACACTATAGTTACTGATCTCACCACGCTACAGAGACACAGAGGGGACACTATAGTTACTGATCTCACCACGCTACAGAGACACAGAGGGGACACTATAGTTACTGATCTCACCACGCTACAGAGACACAGAGGGGACACTATAGTTACTGATCTCACCACGCTACAGAGACACAGAGAGGACACTATAGTTACTGATCTCACCATGCTACAGAGACACAGAGAGGACACTATAGTTACTGATCTCACCATGCTACAGAGACACAGAGAGGACACTATAGTTACTGATCTCACCACGCTACAGAGACACAGAGGGGACACTATAGTTACTGATCTCACCATGCTACAGAGACACAGAGAGGATACTATAGTTACTGATCTCACCATGCTACAGAGACACAGAGAGGACACTATAGTTACTGATCTCACCATGCTACAGAGACACAGAGAGGACACTATAGTTACTGATCTCACCATGCTACAGAGACACAGAGAGGACACTATAGTTACTGATCTCACCACGCTACAGAGGACACTATAGTTACTGATCTCACCATGCTACAGAGACACAGAGGGGACACTATAGTTACTGATCTCACCACGCTACAGAGGACACTATAGTTACTGATCTCACCATGCTACAGAGACACAGAGGGGACACTATAGTTACTGAGCTCACCACGCTACAGAGACACAGAGGGGACACTATAGTTACTGATCTCACCACGCTACAGAGGACACTATAGTTACTGATCTCACCACGCTACAGAGACACAGAGAGGACACTATAGTTACTGATCTCACCATGCTACAGAGACACAGAGGGGACACTATAGTTACTGATCTCACCACGCTACAGAGGACACTATAGTTACTGATCTCACCACGCTACAGAGACACAGAGAGGACACTATAGTTACTGATCTCACCATGCTACAGGGGACACTATAGTTACTGATCTCACCATGCTACAGAGACACAGAGGGGACACTATAGTTACTGATCTCACCACGCAATGGAAGGGAACACAGAGGACACACTACTGTCAGACCTACTGCTAACACTGTCCTCAGGTAGGAGATCGTACAGTAAGTACACTGGTAAAAACAGACTTACCTCCCATCTTTGGGTGACAGATTTCTCTCCTACCAGAGTGCTGAGTAGGCCAGACCTGATGGGAAACATTATAGAAAGATTTACAATAGAAACAATAGAGGACATTCATGCAACTATAGGACAACTTAACACATAACCAAATACACAACAGATTTAACAAAATATGAAAACATAGACGTTTATCACATAGAATCTACAGAAAGGTAGACGGTACCCCTGCTCTACGCTGGTGTTGGGCCTCTGTCCTGAGACGGACTCTGAGCTGTCAGCCAGAGAGGGAACCACGGCGAGGAACCTCTGGTAGACCTTGTTGCGGACTCCTTTCTGGAAGGCCAGCAGGTAGTTCCTCCCATCTCCTGAGAACACCTCCACAGCCATGGGCTGCGACACAGACAGAGCATTAGAAAGGGTTTTGTTCATTACTCAGGATCACATTAATTAGGCACCAAAGGAAAGAAAACAGACGGAAACAGGGAGGGGTACCGGAACTTGTTCAACGAGTAACGATAGATTTCTCATTTTCCGTCTCAAAACGATTTGCCATGTTTTGCCCTAATATACAGTTGAAGTCGGAAGTTTACATACACTTAGGTTGGAGTCATTAAAACTTGTTTTTCAACCACTCCACAAATTTCTTGTTAACCAACTATAGTTTTGGCAAGTCGGTTAGGACATCTACTTTGTGCATGACAAGTAATTTTTCCAACAATTGTTTACAGACAGATTATTTCACTTATAATTCACTGTATCACAATTCCAGTGGGTCAGAAGTTTACATACACTAAGTTGACTGTGCCTTTAAACAGCTTGGAAAATTCCAGAAAATCATGTCATGGTTTTAGAAGCTTCTGATAGGCTAATTGACATCATTTGAGTCAATTGGAGGTGTACCTGTGGATGTGGTTTGATGAAACAAAAACAGAACTGCTTGGCCATAATGACCATCATTAAGAACACCATCCCAACCGTGAAGCACGGGGGTGGCAGCATCATGTTGTGGGGGTGCTTTGCTGCAGGAGGGACTGGTGCACTTCACAAAATAGATGGCATCATGAGGGAGGAAAATGATGTGGATATATTGAAGCAACATCTCAAGATATCAGTCAGGAAGTTAAAGCTTGGTCGCAAATGGGTCTTCCCAAATGGACAATGACCCCACGCATACTTCCAAAGTTGTAGCAAAATGGCTTAAGGACAACAAAGTCAAGGTATTGGACTGGCCATCACAAAGCCTTGACCTCAATCCTATAGAAAATGTGCGGGCAGAACTGAAAAAGCGTGTGCGAGCAAGGAGGCCTACAAACCTGACTCAGTTACACCAGCTCTGTCAGGAGGAATGGGCCAAAATTCACCCAACTTATGGTGGGAAGCTTGTGGAAGGCTACCCAAAACATTTGACCCAAGTTAAACAATTTAAAGGCAATGCTACCAAATACTAATTGAGTGTATGTAAACTTCTGACCCACTGGGAATGTGATGAAAAAAATAAAAGCTGAAATAAATCATTCTCTCTACTATTATTCTGACATTTCTCATTCTTAAAATAAAGTGGTGATCCTAACTGACCTAAGACTTGGAATTTGTACTAGGATTAAATGTCAGGAATTGTGAAAAACGGAGTTTAAATGTATTTGGCAAAGACGTATGTAAACTTCCGACTTCACCTGTACATGACCAAGGTGAGCAAGTTGAGACTAATCAACATGTCACAAGCAACAAATCAGAACCAAGTTAGTGCACTGCTCACCTGCAGCAGGTATCGTCTCTTGTGGACCTCCTTGATGTCCTCGTAGGCAAAGATACTACAGGTCCTCTTCAGCTGGCTCTGACCCTGCCTCGCACCTCTGGGGATGATGGTCTCATGCAGACTGGAGACAGAGAAACATGTCAAAACCCAAACTTCTCCTAGAGTACCCCCTTACAGTTAAACTTTTTGGATGTACGATGCATTCTGAAAGTATTCAGACCCCTTCACTTTTTCCACATTTTGTTACGTTACAGCCTTATTCTAAAATATATATATTTTTTAAATCGCCCCTCATTAATCTACACACAGCACCTCATAATGACAAAGAAAAAACACATTTTTTGAAATTGTTGCAAATGTATTAAAAATAAAACTGAAATATCACATTTACATAAGTATTCAGACCCTTTACTCAGTACTTTGTTGAAGCACCTTTAACAGCGTTTACAGCCTCAAGTCTTCTTGGGTATGACGCTACAAGCTTGGCACACCTGTATTTGAGGAGTTTCTCCCATTCTTCTCTGCAGATCCTCTCAAGCTCCCTCAGGTTGGATGAGGAGCGTCGCTGCACAGCTATTTTCAGGTCTCTCCAGAGATGTTCGATCGGGTTCAAGTCCGGGCTCTGGCTGGGCAACTCAAGGACATTCAGAGACTTGTCCCAAAGCAACTCCTGCGTTGTCTTGGCTGTGTGCTTAGGGTCGTTGTCCTGTTGGAAGGTGAACCTTCACCCCAGTCTGAGGTCCTGAGCGCTCTGGAGCAGGATTTCATCAAGGATCTCTCTGTACTTTGCTCTGTTCATTTTTCCCTCGATCCTGACTAGTCTCCCAGTCCCTGCCGCTGAAAAACATCCCCACAGCTTGATTCTGCCACCACCATGCTTCACCGTAGGGATGGTGCCTGGTTTCCTCCAGACGTGACGCTTGACGTTCAGGCCAAAGAGTTCAATCTTGGTTTCATCAGACCAGAGAATCTTGTTTCTCATGGTCTGAGAGTCTTTAGGTGTCTTTTGGCAAACTCCAAGCGGGCTGTCATGTGCCTTTTACTAAGGAGTGGCTTCTGTCTGGCCACTCTACCATAAAGGCCTGATTGGTGGAGTGCTGCAGAGATGGTTGTCCTTCTGGAAGGTTCTCCCATCTCCACTGAGGAACTCTGGAGCTCTCTCAGAGTGACCATTGGGTTCTTGGTCACCTCCCCGACCAAGGCCCTTCTCCCCCGATTTCTCAGTTTGGCCGGGCGGCCAGCTCTAGGGAGAGTCTTGGTGGTTCCACACTTCTTCCATTGAAGAATGATGGAGGCCACTGTGTTCTTGGGGACCTTCAATGCTGCAGAAATGTTTTGGTACCCTTCCCCAGATCTGTGCCTCGACACAATGTTGTCTCGAAGCTCTGCGGTCAATTCCTTCGACCTCATGGCTTGGTTTTTGCTCTGACATTCACTGTCAACTGTGGGACCTTATATAGACAGGTGTGTGCCTTTCCAAATCATGTCCAATCAATTGAATTTACTACAGATGGACTCCAATCAAGTTGTAGAAACATCTCAAGGATGACCAATGGAAACAGGATGCACCTGAGCTCAATTTCAAGTCTAATAGCAAAGGGTCTGAATACTTATGTAAATAAGGTATTTCTGTTTTTCACTTTATCATTATGGGGTATTATGTGTAGATTGATGAGGAACAATTTTGATTTAATCCATTTTAGAATAAGGCTGTAACGTAACAAAATGTGGGAAAACGGAAGAGGTCTAAATGCTTTCCTGAATGCACCGTATATATGAACCAGCAAACATATATGGCAAATATAGATCAAAACTGGATAGCGTTCGGAGATTGGGTGGGACAAAACATTTAAAAAAAAAGAAGATAACTAATGTAAAATGTATATAGTATGTATAAACTGGAAGTAGAAGCCTAAGTGTTGTTGTCCATTAGTATACTCCCATTAGGGGAGGGGTGGTAGAGTTAGGAGAAAATAGTAAAGGAAAATATATTTAAAAAATATATATATTTATTTATTTATAAAAAAACAACATTTGCAATATTAAAGCTGGTCCATCAAAAGCACACGATTCAACTAATAAACTAAGCACTTGGTTAAGTTGAATCAGGAGTGATAGTTATGAAGGGTTATGAAGGGTTATGAAGGGTGAATAAGGGGGTTATAGTTAGGTGTTCATTAAGGACTATAGAAAAGGTTAATAAACTCACTTGGCGGGCAGCGTCTCGATGTCTCTGATCTCTCTGCTGACGGTCATGGTGAAACCATCTATGACATAGAAGTGCTCCTTCCCAAACAGGAGCAGCCCCTCGCTAGTGTCCAGACCCTGCACCCGCGCACACCGGTACATGTGCTGGATCTGGTGATACAACATAATGGTTATATTCCTGGTTACAAACATTGAGGCTTGTTAGGACCCCAGAATAAACCACGTCCTCCTCCCCCTGTCCATCTGTCCTCCTCTCCCCCGTCTGTCCTCCTCCCCCCCGTCTGTCCTCCTCCCCCCGTCTGTCCTCCTCCCCACCGTCAGTCCTTCTCCCCACCGTCAGTCCTCCTCCCCACCGTCAGTCCTCCTCCCCACCGTCAGTCCTCCTCCCCCCGTCTGTCCTCCTCCCCCCCATCTGTCCCCCCTTGTCCGTCCTCCTCCCCCCGTCTGTTCTCCTCCCCCCCGTCAGTCATACTCCCCCCGTCTGTCCTCCTCCCCCCGTCTGTCCACCTCCCCCCGTCTGTCCCCCCTTGTCCGTCCTCCTCCCCCCGTCTGTCCACCTCCCCCCGTCTGTCCTCCCCCCCCCATCTGTCCCCCCTTGTCCGTCCTCCTCCCCCCGTCTGTTCTCCTCCCCCCTTCTGTCCTCCACCCCCGTCTGTCCTCCACCCCCCGTCTGTCCTCCACCCCCCCGTCTGTCATCCTCCCTCCGTCTGTCCTCCTCTCCCCCGTCTGTCCTCCTCCCCCCCGTCTGTCCTCCTCCCCCCGTCAGTCCTTCTCCCCACCGTCAGTCCTCCTCCCCACCGTCAGTCCTCCTCCCCACCGTCAGTCCTCCTCCCCCCGTCTGTCCTCCTCCCCCCGTCTGTCCTCCTCCCCCCCATCTGTCCCCCCTTGTCCGTCCTCCTCCCCCCGTCAGTCATACTCCCCCCGTCTGTCCTCCTCCCCCCGTCTGTCCACCTCCCCCCGTCTGTCCTCCCCCCCCCCCATCTGTCCCCCCTTGTCCGTCCTTCTCCCCCCGTCTGTTCTCCTCCCCCCTTCTGTCCTCCACCCCCCGTCTGTCCTCCACCCCCCCGTCTGTCCTCCACCCCCCCGTCTGTCATCCTCCCTCCGTCAGTCCTCCTCCCCCCCGTCTGTCCTCCCCCCCCCCCATCTGTCCCCCCTTGTCCGTCCTCCTCCCCCCGTCTGTTCTCCTCCCCCCTTCTGTTCTCCACCCCCCGTCTGTCCTCCACCCCCCCGTCTGTCCTCCACCCCCCCCGTCTGTCATACTCCCCCCGTCTGTCCTCCTCCCCCCGTCTGTCCACCTCCCCCCGTCTGTCCTCCCCCCCCCCCATCTGTCCCCCCTTGTCCGTCCTCCTCCCCCCGTCTGTTCTCCTCCCCCCTTCTGTCCTCCACCCCCCGTCTGTCCTCCACCCCCCCGTCTGTCCTCCTCTCCCTGTCTGTCCTCCTCCCCCTCGTCTGTCTTCCTCCTCCCAGTCAGTCCTCCTCCCCCCGTCCGTCTGTCCTCCACCCCCCCGTCTGTCCTGCACCCTCCCGTCTGTCCTCCACCCCCCCGTCTGTCCTCCTCTCCCTGTCTGTCCTCCTCCCCCCGTCCGTCTGTCCTCCACCCTCCCGTCTGTCCTCCTCTCCCCCGTCTGTCCTCCTCCCCCCCGTCTGTCCTCCTCCCCCCGTCTGTCCTCCTCCCCACCGTCAGTCCTCCTCCCCCCGTCTGTCCCCCCTCCTCCCCCCGTCAGTCATACTCCCCCCGTCAGTCATACTCCCCCCGTCTGTCCACCTCCCCCCGTCTGTCCTCCCCCCCCCCCATCTGTCCCCCCTTGTCCGTCCTCCTCCCCCCGTCTGTTCTCCTCCCCCCTTCTGTCCTCCACCCCCCCGTCTGTCCTCCACCCCCCCGTCTGTCCTCCACCCCCCCGTCTGTCCTCCTCCCCCCCGTCTGTCCTCCACCCCCCCGTCTGTCCTCCACCCCCCCGTCTGTCCTCCACCCCCGTCTGTCCTCCACCCCCCCGTCTGTCCTCCTCCCCCTCGTCTGTCTTCCTCCTCCCAGTCAGTCCTCCTCCCCCCTCCAGTCTGTCCTCCACCCCCCCGTCTGTCCTCCTCTCCCTGTCTGTCCTCCTCCCCCCGTCCGTCTGTCCTCCACCCTCCAGTCTGTCCTCCACCCCCCCGTCTGTCCTCCTCTCCCTGTCTGACCTCCTCCCCCTCGTCTGTCTTCCTCCTCCCAGTCAGTCCTCCTCCCCCCTCCAGTCTGTCCTCCACCCCCCCGTCTGTCCTCCTCTCCCTGTCTGTCCTCCTCCCCCCGTCCGTCTGTCCTCCACCCTCCAGTCTGTCCTCCACCCCCCCGTCTGTCCTCCTCTCCCTGTCTGACCTCCTCCCCCTCGTCTGTCCTCCTCCTCCCCATCAGTCCTCCTTCCCCTGTCCTCTTACCTTCTCTCCCTCCTCCAGTAGTCGTAGCAGTGATGTGTTGTCTGTCCTCTGTTCCTCGTCCAGTCCTCCTGACTCTAAGATCTGTTCCTGAAGCAGGTCTTGTTCCTCATCAGCTCTGTCCGTGGTGGAGCGTGACCTCTTCAGAGGGGCCTTCACCAGACCTGGAGGGGAGAGGAACATTTGACTCTTCATAAATGTAATCTGAAAAATGTGTGTACAAACAAGTGTGTGAGTAACTATGACCTTGGTGATGGTGTGAACGTGGAGTACCTTTAACGCTGGCAATAGTTACCCCACTGATGTTTGATAGAGGCAGTAAACCAGTCATACATGCAGTTTAGTTTCCTCACAGTCTCTCTGAGAGCTGTGTTTTAGTATAATTGAATGACCTCTTCTCATGTCTCGAATGTGTGTGTGTGTGTGTGTGTGTGTGTGTGTGTGTGTGTGTGTGTGTGTGTGTGTGTGTGTGTGTGTGTCTTGTGGTGCAGAGCGATTAACATCTTTCGGTTCAATTATTTGAATTCCATTTCGTTCCTTTTTTTGCTTTCTTCTGTGAGCTCAATGCGCAGTTTCTCTTGAGATACACTATATGACCAAAAGTATGTGGACACCTGCTCGTCGAACATCTCATTCCAAAATCATGGATATTAATATGGAGTTGGTCCCCCCTTTGCTGCTATTACAGCCTCCACTCTTCTGGGAAGGCTTTCCACTAGATGTTGGAACATTGCTGCTATAACAGCCTCCACTCTTCTGGGAAGGCTTTCCACTAGATGTTGGAACATTGCTGCGGGAACTTGATTCCATTCAGCCACAAGAGGATTAGTGAGGTCGGGCACTGATGTTGGGCGATAAGGTCTGGCTCGCAGTCAGTGTTTCACGTTATCCCAAAGCTGTTTGATGGGGTTGAGGTCAGGGCTCTGTGCAGGCCAGTGAAGTTCTTCTACACCGATCTCGACAAACCATTTCTGAATGGACCTCGCTTTGTGCACGGGGGCATTGTCATGCTGAAACAGGAAAGGGCCTTCCCCCAACTGTTGCCACAGAATTGTCTAGAATGTCTTTGTATGCTGTAGCGTTAAAATTTCCCTTCACTGGAACTAAGGGGCCCGAACCATGAAAAACATTCCCAGACCATTATTCCTCCTCCAAACTTTACAGTTGGCACTATGCATTGGGGCAGGTAGCGTTCTTCAGGCATCCGCCAAACCCAGATTTGTCCGCAAGACTGCCAGATTGTGAAGCGTGATTCATCACTCCAGAGAATGCGTTTCCACTGCTCCAGAGTCCAATCGCGGCGAGGTTTACGCCACTCCAGCCGACGCTTGGCATTGCGCATGGTGATCTTAGGCTTGTGTGCGGCTGCTCGGCCATGGAAACCCTTTCATGAAGCTCCCAAAGAACAGTTCTTGTGCTGAAGTTGCTTTCAGAGACAGTTTGGAACTCGGTAGTGAGTGTTGTAGTGAGTGTTGCAGGACAAACTATTTTTACGTGCTACGTGCTTCAGCACTCAGTGGTCCCGTTCTGTGAGATTGTGTGGCCTACCACTTCGCGGCCGAGCCGTTGTTGCTCCTAGACGTTTCCACTTCACAATAACAGCACTTACAGTTGACCGGGCCGCTCTAACAGGGCAGAAATTTGACTAACTGACGGTGGCACGTTGAAAGTCACCTAGCTCTTCAGTAAGGCCATTCTACCGCCAATGTTTGTCTATGGAGATTGCATGGCTGTGTGCTCAATTTTATACACCCGTCAGCAACGGGTGTGGCTGAAATAGCCAAATCCACTAATTTGAAGGGGTGTCCACATACTTTTGTATATACAGTGCATTCGGAAAGTAATCAGACCCCTTGACTTTTCCAACATTTTGTTACAACCTTATTCTAAAATCTATTAAATAAATACAAATCCTCAATCACACACAATACCCCATAATGACAAAGCGAAAACGGGTTTTTCAAAATGTTTGCATTTTGACAAAAAAAACAAGAAATACCTTATTTACATAAGTATTCAGACCATTTGCTATGAGACTCGAAATTGAGCCCAGGTGCATCCTGTTTCCAATGATCATCCTTGAGATGTTTCTACAACTTGATTGGAGTCCACCTGTGGTAAATTCAATTGATTGGACATGATTTGGAAAGGCACACACCTGTCTATATAAGGTCCCACAGTTGACAGTACATGTCAGAGCAAAAACCAAGCCATGAGGTCGAAGGAATTGTCTGTAGAGCTCAGAGACAGGATTGTGTCGAGGCACAGATCTGGGGAAGGGTACCAAAACATTTCTGCAGCATTGAAGGTCCCAAGAACACAGTGGCCTCCATCATTCTTAAATGGAAGAAGTTTGGAACCACCAAGACTCTCCCTAGAGCTGGCCGCCCAGCCAAACTGAGCAATCGGGGGAGAAGGGCCTTGGTCGGGGAGGTGACCAAGAACCCGACGGTCACTCTGAATGAGCTCCAGAGTTCCTCAGTGGAGATGGGATAACTTTCCAGAAGGATAACAATCTCTGCAGCACTCCACCAATCAGGCCTTTATGGTAGAGTGGCCAGACAGAAGCCACTCCTCAGTAAAAGGAACATGACAGTCCGTTGGAGTTTGCCAAAAGACACCTAAGGACTGTTTTTCAGCAGCAGGGACAAGTCAGGATCAAGGGAAAGATGAACGGAGCAAAGTACAGAGAGATCCTTGATGAAAACCTGGTCCACAGCACTCAGGACCTCAGACTGGGGCGAAGGTTCACCTTCCAACAGGACAACAACACTAATTACACAGCCAAGAAACCGCAGGAGTGGCTTCGGGACAAGTCTCTGAATGTCCTTGAGTGGCCCAGCCAGAGCCCAGACTTGAACCCGATCAAACATCTCTGGAGAGAACTGAAAATAGCTGTGCAGCGACGCTCTACATCCAACCTGACAGAGCTTGAGAGGATCTGTAGAGAAGAATGGGAGAAACTCCTCAAATACAGGTGTGCCAAGCTTGTAGCGTCAAACCCAAGAAGACTCGAGGCTGTAAACGCTGTTAAAGGTGCTTCAACAAAGTACTATGTAAAGGGTCTGAATACTTATGTAAATGTGATATATATAAAAAAAATTCTATATATATATTTTTTTGCTTTGTTATTATGGGGCGGCAGATAGCCTAGTGGTTAGAGCGTTGGACTAGTAACCGAAAGGTTGCAAGATCAAATCCCTGAGTTAACAAAGTAAAAATCTGTCGTTCTTCCTCTAAACAAGGCAGTTAACCCACTGTTCCCCGGTAGGCCGTCGTTGAAAATAAGAATTTGTTCTTAACTGACTTGCCTAGTTAAATAAAGGTATATATATATATTTTTTAGATGGCGTATTGATTGATGAGGGGAAAAAAAACAATTAAATCCATTTTAGAATAAGGGTGTGGAAAAAGTCAACGGGTCTGAATACGTTCTGAATTCACTGTATAGTGTAAATCAGATGAAGCCTGAACTGTACAATGTAGTAGGGAGTTGTAGTTTCCAACAGGCCAATGTGACAATGTAGTAGGCAGTTGTAGTTTCCAACAGGCCAATGTGACAATGTAGTAGGGAGTTGTAGTTTCCAACAGGCCAATGTGACAATGTAGTAGGCAGTTGTAGTTTCCAACAGGCCAATGTGACAATGTAGTAGGGAGTTGTAGTTTCCAACAGGCCAATGTGACAATGTAGTAGGGAGTTGTAGTTTCCAACAGGCCAATGTGACAATGTAGTAGGGAGTTGTAGTTTCCAACAGGCCAATGTGACAATGTAGTAGGGAGTTGTAGTTTCCAACAGGCCAATGTGACAATGTAGTAGGGAGTTGTAGTTTCCAACAGGCCAATGTGACAATGTAGTAGGCAGTTGTAGTTTCCAACAGGCCAATGTGACAATGTAGTAGGGAGTTGTAGTTTCCAACAGGCCAATGTGACAATGTAGTAGGGAGTTGTAGTTTCCAACAGGCCAATGTGACAATGTAGTAGGGAGTTGTAGTTTCCAACAGGCCAATGTGACAATGTAGTAGGGAGTTGTAGTTTCCAACAGGCCAATGTGACAATGTAGTAGGGAGTTGTAGTTTCCAACAGGCCAATGTGACAATGTAGTAGGCAGTTGTAGTTTCCAACAGGCCAATGTGACAATGTAGTAGGGAGTTGTAGTTTCCAACAGGCCAATGTGACAATGTAGTAGGGAGTTGTAGTTTCCAACAGGCCAATGTGACAATGTAGTAGGGAGTTGTAGTTTCCAACAGGCCAATGTGACAATGTAGTAGGGAGTTGTAGTTTTCAACAGGCCAATGTGACAATGTAGTAGGGAGTTGTAGTTTTCAACAGGCCAATGTTCTACATTTTTTAGCGCAGAAGACGTGACAATTACACAACATTGCCAAAAGTATTTAAATGAGTGGATTACAGCATTCAACCCACATAATACATAGTGATAATTTCACTGAAGGGGCCTCCCGAGTGGCGCAGTGGTCTAAGACACTGCATCGCAGTGCTAGCTGTGCCACTAGAGATCCTGGTTTGAGTCCAGGCTCTGTCACAGCCGGCCCGCGATCGGGAGACCAATGGGGCGTCGCACAATTGGCCCAGCGTCGTCCGGGTTAGGGGAGGGTTTGGCCGGCAGGGATGTCCTTGTTCCATTGCGCACTAGCGACTCCTGTGGCGGGCCGGGCTCAGTGCACGCTGACACCACCGCCTGGTGTAACAGTGTTTCCTCCGACACATTGGTGCGGATGGCTTCCGGGTTAAGTGGGCATTGTGTCAAGAAGCAGTGCGGCTTGGTTGGGTTTCGGGGGACGCACGGACTCCCGAGTCCGTACGGGAGTTGCAGCGATGAGACAAGACTGTAACTACCAATTGGATACCACGAAATTGGGGAGAAAAAGTGGTATAATAAACAGAATAAAAAATGTAAAATAAATAATAATAAAATAATCTAACTGAAACTGAACCGACCTCAAAAAGCACTAATCACTCAGCTCTACTGTCTTGCTATGTGTCCTCTGTCCGTCTTACCTTTGACTCTGGCGATGGTGTCCTCTCCGTGCACCTCTCCAGGTTCATGCTGAGTGGTCTCTCCCTCAGTGTCCTGCTCTATGGAGTGCTGGTACATCCCAGGGTTCCCTGACAGCAGTCTCATGTAGTACTCCTTACTGTCGTAGCTGATCGCTCGGCGGTAACGCACCGGCTTCTGGATGGGGGGGAGGAGAGGAAGAGAGGGGAGGAAGAGAGGAGAGGAAGAGAGGAGAGGAAGAGAGGAGAGGAAGAGAGGAGAGGAAGAGAGGAGAGGTTACTTAGTGACGGGAGGCTGTTGACATGAAGAACACTGACGAATAAGCATAAAACCACCCCAAAACAGGAAGCTAATTGATGCGGATTTCAATTAGTCCATTGAAATCCATTCAGTGTCAATCATGTTTTGCAAAATGCTCAAACCACACAGATGTTCAATGAGTCGTTTCAAGTGAAACAGTTATCTGATTTGTATCCAAAATGGTGCCGTATTGGACCTTACATGACAAGGCAAGGCTCAGGCTCGTAGACACACGGTGTACCATCCACCCATCCACCATGCATCCCTACCCATCCACCATGCATCCACCACCCATCCACCATGCATCCCTACCCATCCACCACCCATCCACCACCCATCCACCATGCATCCACCACGCATCCACCATGCATCCCTACCCATCCACCACCCATCCACCATGCATCCACCACCCATCCACCATGCATCCCTACCCATCCACCACCCATCCACCATGCATCCCTACCCATCCACCACCCATCCACCATGCATCCACCACCCATCCACCATGCATCCCTACCCATCCACCACCCATCCACCATGCATCCCTACCCATCCACCACCCATCCACCATGCATCCACCACCCATCCACCATGCATCCACCACCCATCCACCATGCATCCCTACCCATCCACCACCCATCCACCACCCATCCACCATGCATCCACCATGCATCCACCACCCATCCACCATGCATCCACCATGCATCCACTGTTTGGGCTGTCTAACCAACTTCTAACTATGGCTTCACACATAGTGTATAAATGACATGTCTGTTCAAGTCACTATGTCCTGATCCAGTCCAGCTCCTATCCTCCTGTAATACTATGTTACTATGTCCTGCTCCAGCCCAGCTCCTATCCTCCTGTAATACTATGTTACTATGTCCTTCTCCAGCCCAGCTCCTATCCTCCTGTAATACTATGTCCTGCTCCAGCCCAGCTCCTATCCTCCTGTAATACTATGTTACTATGTCCTTCTCCAGCCCAGCTCCTATCCTCCTGTAATACTATGTTACTATGTCCTTCTCCAGCCCAGCTCCTATCCTCCTGTAATACTCTGTTACTATGTCCTGCTCCAGTCCAGCTCCTATCCTCCTGTAATACTATGTTACTATGTCCTTCTCCTCCTGTAATACTATGTTACTATGTCCTTCTCCAGCCCAGCTCCTATCCTCCTGTAATACTATGTCCTGCTCCAGCCCAGCTCCTATCCTCCTGTAATACTATGTCCTTCTCCAGCCCAGCTCCTATCCTCCTGTAATACTATGTTACTATGTCCTGCTCCAGTCCAGCTCCTATCCTCCTGTAATACTATGTTACTATGTCCTGCTCCAGTCCAGCTCCTATCCTCCTGTAATACTATGTCCTGCTCCAGCCCAGCTCCTATCCTCCTGTAATAATCTGTTACTATGTCCTTCTCCAGCCCAGCTCCTATCCTCCTGTAATACTATGTTACTCTGTCCTGCTCCAGCTCCTATCCTCCTGTAATACTATGTTACTATGTCCTTCTCCAGCCCAGCTCCTATCCTCCTGTAATACTCTGTTACTATGTCCTGCTCCAGCCCAGCTCCTATCCTCCTGTAATAATCTGTTACTATGTCCTTCTCCAGCCCAGCTCCTATCCTCCTGTAATACTATGTTACTCTGTCCTGCTCCAGCTCCTATCCTCCTGTAATACTATGTTACTATGTCCTTCTCCAGCCCAGCTCCTATCCTCCTGTAATACTCTGTTACTATGTCCTGCTCCAGCCCAGCTCTTATCCTCCTGTAATACTATGTCCTGCTCCAGCCCAGCTCCTATCCTCCTGTAATACTATGTCCTGCTCCAGTCCAGCTCCTATCCTCCTGTAATACTATGTCCTGCTCCAGTCCAGATCCTATCCTCCTGTAATACTCTGTTACTATGTCCTGCTCCAGCCCAGCTCCTATCCTCCTGTAATACTATGTCCTGCTCCAGTCCAGCTCCTATCCTCCTGTAATGCTATGTTACTATGTCCTGATCCCAGCCTCAGCCCTGAGACTCCTACAGTTAGCATCTGTCTGACAACAGATTATTTGTATTGCTTTTAAATCCTTGAAATTATTTTTTCCATCTTATTAACACTTTGTTCTAGCTAGCTATTTGTGTAGGTAGCTATCAAGTAAACACAACGATAGCCTGTTGTCAGACAGATGCTAACTGTAGGAGTCTCAGGGCTGAGGCTGGGATCATGAGGGGGACCAGAGGAGGACACTGATAGGAGCCGGGCTGGAGCAGGACATAGTATTACAGGAGGATAGGAGCTGGGCTGGAGAAGGACATAGTATTACAGGAGGATAGGAGCTGGGCTGGAGCAGGACATAGTAACATAGTATTACAGGATGATAGGAGCTGGACTGGAGCAGGACATAGTAACATAGTATTACAGGAGGATAGGAGCTGGACTGGATCAGGACATAGTATTACAGGAGGATAGGAGCTGGACTGGAGCAGGACATAGTAACATAGTATTACAGGATGATAGGAGCTGGGCTGGAGCAGGACATAGTAACATAGTATTACAGGAGGATAGGAGCTGGACTGGAGCAGGACATAGTATTACAGGATGATAGGAGCTGGGCTGGAGCAGGACATAGTAACATAGTATTACAGGAGGATAGGAGCTGGGCTGGAGCAGGACATAGTATTACAGGAGGATAGGAGCTGGGCTGGAGCAGGACATAGTAACATAGTATTACAGGAGGATAGGAGCTGGGCTGGAGCAGGACATAGTAACATAGTGTTACAGGAGGATAGGAGCTGGGCTGGAGCAGGACATAGTATTACAGGAGGATAGGAGCTGGGCTGGAGAAGGACATATTATTACAGGAGGATAGGAGCTGGGCTGGAGCAGGACATAGTAACATAGTATTACAGGAGGATAGGAGCTGGGCTGGAGCAGGACATAGTATTACAGGAGGATAGGAGCTGGACTGGAGCAGGACATAGTAACATAGTATTACAGGAGGATAGGAGCTGGACTGGAGCAGGACATAGTAACATAGTATTACAGGAGGATAGGAGCTGGGCTGGAGCAGGACATAGTATTACAGGAGGATAGGAGCTGGACTGGATCAGGACATAGTAACATAGTATTACAGGAGGATAGGAGCTGGACTGGAGCAGGACATAGTAACATAGTATTACAGGAGGATAGGAGCTGGACTGGAGCAGGACATAGTAACATAGTATTACAGGAGGATAGGAGCTGGACTGGAGCAGGACATAGTAACATAGTATTACAGGAGGATAGGAGCTGGACTGGAGCAGGACATAGTAACAGAGTATTACAGGAGGATAGGAGCTGGACTGGGGCAGGACAGAGTATTACAGGAGGATAGGAGCTGGGCTGGAGCAGGACATAGTATTACAGGAGGATAGGAGCTGGACTGGAGCAGGACATAGTATTACAGGAGGATAGGAGCTGGGCTGGAGCAGGACAGAGTATTACAGGAGGATAGGAGCTGGGCTGGGGCAGGACAGAGTATTACAGGAGGATAGGAGCTGAGCTGGAGCAGGACATAGTATTACAGGAGGATAGGAGCTGGGCTGGAGCAGGACATAGTAACATAGTATTACAGGAGGATAGGAGCTGGGCTGGAGCAGGACATAGTATTACAGGAGGATAGGAGCTGGACTGGAGCAGGACATAGTATTACAGGAGGATAGGAGCTGGGCTGGAGCAGGACATAGTAACATAGTATTACAGGAGGATAGGAGCTGGGCTGGAGCAGGACAGAGTATTACAGGAGGATAGGAGCTGGACTGGAGCGGGACAGAGTATTACAGGAGGATAGGAGCTGGGCTGGAGCAGGACATAGTAACATAGTATTACAGGAGGATAGGAGCTGGGCTGGGGCAGGACATAGTATTACAGGAGGATAGGAGCTGGGCTGGAGCAGGACAGAGTATTACAGGAGGATAGGAGCTGGGCTAGAGCAGGACATAGTAACATAGTATTACAGGAGGATAGGAGCTGGGCTGGAGCAGGACATAGTATTACAGGAGGATAGGAGCTGGACTGGATCAGGACATAGTAACATAGTATTACAGGAGGATAGGAGCTGGGCTGGAGCAGGACATAGTAACAGAGTATTACAGGAGGATAGGAGCTGGGCTGGAGCAGGACATAGTAACAGAGTATTACAGGAGGATAGGAGCTGGGCTGGAGAAGGACATAGTAACATAGTATTACAGGAGGATAGGAGCTGGGCTGGAGAAGGACATAGTAACATAGTATTACAGGAGGATAGGAGCTGGGCTGGAGCAGGACATAGTAACAGAGTATTACAGGAGGATAGGAGCTGGGCTGGAGAAGGACATAGTAACATAGTATTACAGGAGGATAGGAGCTGGGCTGGAGCAGGACATAGTATTACAGGAGGATAGGAGCTGGACTGGATCAGGACATAGTAACATAGTATTACAGGAGGATAGGAGCTGGGCTGGAGCAGGACATAGTAACAGAGTATTACAGGAGGATAGGAGCTGGGCTGGAGCAGGACATAGTAACATAGTATTACAGGAGGATAGGAGCTGGGCTGGAGCAGGACATAGTATTACAGGAGGATAGGAGCTGGGCTGGAGCAGGACATAGTAACATAGTATTACAGGAGGATAGGAGCTGGACTGGAGCAGGACATAGTATTACAGGAGGATAGGAGCTGGGCTGGAGAAGGACATAGTAACATAGTATTACAGGAGGATAGGAGCTGGGCTGGAGAAGGACATAGTAACAGAGTATTACAGGAGGAAAGGAGCTGAGCTGGGGCAGGACATAGTATTACAGGAGGATAGGAGCTGGACTGGAGCAGGACAGAGTATTACAGGAGGACTGGTCAGTCTGGGACTTCAGATATAGTTGCAGTCAGGTACTAAAAATTACATTTTCTGTGTGTAATGATTCTACCACTACCGTGGCACGACCTTTACCTTTTAGTCCCCCCCCAACAGTACTAACTGTTGGTTTATATGCATTCATACACTTAGTGTACAAAACATTAGGAACACCTTCATAATATTGAGTTGCACCCTTCCCACCCTTTCCCCTCAGAACAGCCTCATTTGACCTGGTCAGTCTATGTCATGGAAAGAGCAGGCGTTCCTAATGTTTTGTACACTCTGTGTATAGCTCCCATTCTGACAAGTGTCCTTGGGTTTTTTCCCCCTTGTGGTCGATTGAGAACTTGGCTGAGTCATGTGGCTGATGAGGCTAATTCATGTAGCATGATTTCGCTCACAAAGACTCCATTCATTGGCTGTGACGAACGGACAGGACAAACCCCCCATCTCTCCTGCACTGTACAGGTCACATACTGGAACAGTAGGGAGAATAAGGTAAGCTTTTTCTTCTATCCAACGACATTGCACTTTTGATGGTTTTAACCTAGTGTTTGAACGTGGTTACTACAACATGTCCCTTGTCCTTACGATCATAATGCTTTAGTACTTTAGTATCTGTAAAGAGCCCTTTGTGTTGGGCTCGGGTTACGCTACATATGGGTAATATACGTAGAACACGTCATTGTTATTTACCGGTACTTGGCCGGTAGCGCTGGGTTCAGGCTCGGGTTACGCTACGTATGGGTAATATACGTAGAACACGTCATTGTTATTTACCGGTACTTGGCCGGTAGCGCTGGGTTCAGGCTCGGGTTACGCTACATATGGGTAATATACGTAGAACACGTCATTGTTATTTACCGGTACTTGGCCGGTAGCGCTGGGTTCAGGCTCGGGTTACGCTACGTATGGGTAATATACGTAGAACACGTCATTGTTATTTACCGGTACTTGGCCGGTAGCGCTGGGTTCAGGCTCGGGGACGTATGGGTAATATACGTAGAACACGTCGTTGTTATTATAGTAGTATTATAGTATTATTACAGTAATACTACATTATTATAGTACCTGTACTTGGCGGGTTAGTGCTGGGTTCAGGCTCGGGGACGTATGGATAATGTATATAGAACATGTCATTGTTATTTACCGGTATTTGGCCGTTAGCGCTGGGTTCAGGCTCAGGGACGTATGGATAATGTATATAGAACATGTCATTGTTATTTACCGGTACTTGGCCGGTAGCGCTGGGTTCAGGCTCGGGGACGTATGGGTAATATACGTAGAACACGTCGTTGTTATTATAGTAGTATTATAGTATTATTACAGTAATACTACATTATTATAGTACCTGTACTTGGCGGGTTAGTGCTGGGTTCAGGCTCGGGGACGTATGGATAATGTATATAGAACATGTCATTGTTATTTACCGGTATTTGGCCGTTAGCGCTGGGTTCAGGCTCGGGGACGTATGGATAATGTATATAGAACATGTCATTGTTATTTACCGGTATTTGGCCGTTAGCGCTGGGTTCAGGCTCGGGGACGTATGGATAATGTACGTAGAACATGTCATTGTTATTTACCGGTATTTGGCCGTTAGCGCTGGGTTCAGGCTCGGGGACGTATGGATAATGTATGTAGAACATGTCATTGTTATTTACCGGTATTTGGCCGTTAGCGCTGGGTTCAGGCTCGGGGACGTATGGATAATGTATATAGAACATGTCATTGTTATTTACCGGTATTTGGCCGTTAGCGCTGGGTTCAGGCTCGGGGACGTATGGATAATGTATATAGAACATGTCATTGTTATTTACCGGTATTTGGCCGTTAGCGCTGGGTTCAGGCTCGGGGACGTATGGATAATGTATATAGAACATGTCATTGTTATTTACCGGTATTTGGCCGTTAGCGCTGGGTTCAGGCTCGGGGACGTATGGATAATGTATATAGAACATGTCGTTGTTATTTACCGGTATTTGGCCGTTAGCGCTGGGTTCAGGCTCGGGGACGTATGGATAATGTATATAGAACATGTCATTGTTATTTACCGGTATTTGGCCGTTAGCGCTGGGTTCAGGCTCGGGGACGTATGGATAATGTATATAGAACATGTCGTTGTTATTTACCGGTATTTGGCCGTTAGCGCTGGGTTCAGGCTCGGGGACGTATGGATAATGTATATAGAACATGTCATTGTTATTTACCGGTATTTGGCCGTTAGCGCTGGGTTCAGGCTCGGGGACGTATGGATAATGTATATAGAACATGTCATTGTTATTTACCGGTATTTGGCCGTTAGCGCTGGGTTCAGGCTCGGGGACGTATGGATAATGTATATAGAACATGTCATTGTTATTTACCGGTATTTGGCCGTTAGCGCTGGGTTCAGGCTCGGGGACGTATGGATAATGTATGTAGAACATGTCATTGTTATTTACCGGTATTTGGCCGTTAGCGCTGGGTTCAGGCTCGGGGACGTATGGATAATGTATGTAGAACATGTCATTGCGGACCATCTTCTTCCTCATGCGACAGGGCCCCTCCGTCATCTCCAGCAGGAACTTGTCCAGGTGGGATCCGATGGGGGGGCCCCAGAGGCCCCGCTCTCTCAGCAGCTCATACTCTATAGATGACCACTCCTCTGTCACGTACTTTAGAACATTCTGCTGCCTCTGACAGGGGGGGAGAGGGACACAGGGAAGGGAGGAAGAGAAGGAGAGAGAGACAGAGAGACAGAGCGAGAGAGCGAGAGAGAGAGAGAGAGAGAGAGAGAGAGAGAGAGAGAGAGAGAGAGAGCGAGCGAGAGAGCGAGAGAGAGAGAGAGAGAGAGAGAGAGAGAGTGTACTGTGTGTTTAGACAGATTGTTACATGTGTCTGTCAGGTTCAGAATATAGAGATCAGATAGGAATTATTATCAGAGACAATGTAGTGAGAACTGTAGTGTTAGACAACGTAGTGAGTACCGTAGTGTTAGACTATGTAGTGAGTACCGTAGTGTTAGACTATGTAGTGAGTACCGTAGTGTTAGACAATGTAGTGAGTACTGTAGTGTTAGACAATGTAGTGAGAACTGTAGTGTTAGACAATGCAGTGAGTACTGTAGTGTTAGACAATGTAGTGAGTACTGTAGTGTTAGACAATGCAGTGAGTACTGTAGTGTTAGACAATGCAGTGAGTACTGTAGTGTTAGAATGTAGCGAGTACTGTAGTGTTAGACAATGCAGTGGTGAGTACTGTAGTGTTAGACAATGCAGTGGTGAGTACTGTAGTGTTAGACAATGTAGTGAGTACTGTAGTGTTAGAATGTAGCGAGTACTGTAGTGTTAGAAAGCAGTGAGTATCGTAGTGTTAGAATGCAGTGAGTACCGTAGTGTTAGACTATGTAGTGAGTACTGTAGTGTTAGAATGCAGTGAGTACTGTAGTGTTAGAATGCAGTGAGTACTGTAGTGTTAGACAATGCAGTGGTGAGTACTGTAGTGTTAGAATGCAGTGAGTACTGTAGTGTTAGAATGCAGTGAGTACTGTAGTGTTAGACAATGCAGTGGTGAGTACTGTAGTGTTAGAATGCAGTAAGTACTTTTAGACATGGCAGTGAGTACTGTAATGTTAGACAACATAGTGAGTACCGTAGTGTTAGACTATGTAGTGAGTACTGTAGTGTTAGAATGCAGTGAGTACTGTAGTGTTAGACAATGTAGTGAATACTGTAGTGTTAGACAACGCAGTGAGTACTGTAGTGTAGTAGTAGACACCACAGTGAGTACTGTAGTGTAGTAGACAACACAGTGAGTACTGTAGTGTAGTAGACAACACAGTGAGTACTGTACTGTAGTAGACAATGCAGTGAGTACTGTAGTGTTAGACAATGCAGTGAGTACTGTAGTGTAGTAGTAGACAACACAGTGAGTACTGTAGTGTAGTAGACAACACAGTGAGTACTGTACTGTAGTAGACAATGCAGTGAGTAGTGTAGTGTTAGACAACACAGTGAGTACTGTACTGTAGTAGACAACGCAGTGAGTACTGTAGTGTAGTAGTAGACAACACAGTGATTAATGTAGTGTAGTAGACAACACAGTGAGTACTGTACTGTAGTAGACAACACAGTGAGTACTGTAGTGTAGTAGTAGACAACACAGTGATTAATGTAGTATAGTAGACAACACAGTGAGTACTGTACTGTAGTAGACAACACAGTGAGTACTGTAGTGTAGTAGTAGACAACACAGTGATTAATGTAGTATAGTAGACAACACAGTGAGTACTGTACTGTAGTAGACAACACAGTGAGTACTGTACTGTAGTAGACAACACCGTGAGTACTGTAGTGTAGTAGACACCGCTGTGAGTACTGTAGTGTAGTAGACAATGCTGTGAGTACTGTACTGTAGTAGACAACACCGTGAGTACTGTAGTGTAGTAGACAACGCTGTGAGTACTGTAGTGTAGTAGACAACGCAGTGAGTACTGTTAGACAACGCTGTGAGTACCGTAGTGTTCTTACCTCCTGGTACTCTTTATACTGCATGGCCACCAGGTCCCTGACCACCGCTATGTGGGTGAACATCCACTGGAACGTCTCCTATTGGTGGAAGGAATTTACCTGGTTAGTGTGGGTGTGTGTGTTTATTTATTTAACCCTTATTTTACCAGGTAAATTGACTGAGAGCACATTCTCATTTACAACAACGACCTGGGGAATAGTTACAGGAGAGAGAAGGGGGATGAAGGAGCCAATTGTAAGCTGGGGATGATTAGGAGGCCATGATGGTATGAGGGGCAGATTGTGAATTTAGCCAGAACACCGGGGTTAACACAACTACTCTTACGATAAGAGCCATGGGATCTTTAGTGACCACAGAGAGTCAGGACACCCGTTTAACGTCCCGACCCGAAAGACGGCACCCTACACAGGGCAATGTCCCCAATCACTGCCCTGGGGCATTGGGATATTATTTTTTTAGACCAGAGGAAAGGGTGCCTCCTACTAGCCCTCCAACACCACTTCCAGCAGCATCTGGTCTCCCATCCAGGGACCAATCAGGACCAACCCTGCTTAGCTTCAGAAGCGAGCCAGCAGTGGTATGCAGGGTGGTATGCAGGGTGGTATGCTGCTGGCTGCTGTGAGTGTGCATGCATGAGTATGAATGCGTGTTGTGTGTGTATACTTGTGTGTGTGTGTGTGTGTCCGTGTGTGTGTGTGTATACTTGTGTGTGTGTGTGTGTGTGTGTGTGTGTGTACCTGTACAGAAAGGTTGTTCTTGTTCAGGGAGTTTTCCTTCTTGTTGCGTCGAGCGCCGGTCAGCTTGGACAGACCAAAACCACTACTGACCCGAGACAGCTTGGACTGGCTGGCCGGAGCCACTGACTCCCCTCTGCTAATACACTTCTTCTCATGGACTGGGAGAGAGAGAGGGAGAGGGAGAGGGAGAGAGAGGGAGAGAGAGAGAGGGAGAGAGAGGGAGAGGAAGGAGTAAAGAGGGAGAGAGGGAGAGAGAGAGAGAGAGAGAGAGAGAGAGGAAGGAGTAAAGAGGGAGAGAGGAGGGAAAGAGAGAGGAGGAGAGAGAGAGGGGAGGGAGAGGAAGGAGTAAACAGGGAGAGAGGAGGGAAAGAGAGAGAGGAGGAGAGAGAGAGGGGAAGGAGTAAAGAGGGAGAGAGGAGGGAAAGAGAAAGAGAGAAAGTAGGAGAGAGGGAGAAACAGAGGGACAGAGAAAAAGAGACAAACAAGAGAAAGGGACAGAGGTTGTCTAACAGTCTTCCAGTATGCTGGCTGCTCCGGTCCTAACTTGGCTTGCTCTGCTCTCCAAACAACACATGGTAAAGCTGATTATGTCCCAATAACCTCCTGACCACTAAACCGTCTGTACGGTGTTAACATGACCTTCCTGACGTAATGCCAAACAGTAGACTACAGAGTCAGTGTGTACAGTGCATTCAAAAAGCTTTCAGGCCTCTTCCCTTTTCCCACATTTTGTTACGTTACAGCCTTATTCTAAAATTGATTAAATAAAAATTATTCCTCATCAATCTACACACAATACCCCATCATAATGATGAAGTGAGAACAGGTTTTTAGAAATGTTTGCAAATTTAGCTAACTAGCTAGCCATTTCACATTGGTTACACCAGCCTAATCTCGGGAGTTGATAGGTTTGAAGTCATAAACAGCTCAATGCTTGAAGCACAGCGATGAGCTGCTGGCAAAACGCAGGAAAGTGCTGTTTGAATGAATGCTTACGAGCCTGCTGGTGCCTACCATCGCTCAGTCAGACTGCTCTATCAAATATCAAATCATAGACTTAACTATAACATAATAACACAGAAATACGAGCGTTTGGTCATTAATATGGTCGAATCCGGAAACTATCATTTCGAAAACAAACCGTTTATTATTTCAGTGAAATACGGAACCGTTCCGTATTTTATCTAACGGGTGGCAACCCTAAGTCTAAATATTGCTGTTACATTGTACAACCTTCAATGTTATGTCATAAATTCTGGCAAATTAGTTCGCAACGAGCCAGGCGGCCCAAACTGTTGCATATACCCTGACTCTGCATGCAATGAACGCAAGAGAAGTGACAATTTATTTTAGCTAAATATGCAGGTTTAAAAATATATACTTCTGTGTATTGATTTTAAGAAAGGCATTGATGTTTATGGTTAGGTACAGTCGTGCAACGATTGTGCTTTTTTCCCAAATGCGCTTTTGTTAAATCATCCCCCGTTTGGCGAAGTTGGCTGTCTTTGTTAGGAAGAAATAGTCTTCACACAGTTCGCAACGAGCCAGGCGGCCCAAACTGCTGCATATACCCTGACTCTGTTGCACAGAGTTAAATAAAGGTGTAAAAAAATAATTAAAAAAACGTGTCCAAAAATACCGATTTCCGATTGTTATGAAAACTTGACATCGGCCCTAATTAATCGGCCATTCCGATTAATCAGTCGACCTCTAGTCTATATAAGGTCCCACAGTTAACAGTGCATGTCAGAGCAAAATCCAAGCCATGACGTCGAAGCAATTGTCCGTAGAGCTCCAAGACAGGATTGTGTCCAGGCGCAGATCTGGGGCAGGGTACCAAAACATTTCTGCAGCATTGAAGGTCCCAAGAACACAGTGGCCTCTGTCATTCTTAAATGGAAGAAGTTTGGAAACACCAAGACTCTTCCTAGAGCTGGCCGCCCGGCCAAACTGAACAATCGGGGGAGAAGGGCCTTGGTCAGGGAGGTGACCAAGAACCAGATGGTCACTCTAAATGAGCTCCAGAGTTCCTCTGTGGAGATGGGAGAACCTTCCAGAAGGACAACCATCACTGCAGCACTCCACCAATCAGGCCTTTATGTTAAGAGTGGCCAGACAGAAGTCACTCCTCAGTAAAAGGCACATGACTGCCCGCTTGGAGTTTGCCAAAAGGCACCTAAAGACTCTCAGACCATGAGAAACAAGATTCTCTAGTCTGATGAACCAAGATTAAACTATTTGGCCTGAATGCCAAGCGTCACGTCTGGAGGAAACCTGGCACCATCCCTACAGTGAAGCATAGTGGTGGCAGCATCATGCTGTGGGGATGTTTTTCAGACTGGAGGCTGTATTCGCTGCCAAAGGTGCTTCAACAAAGTACTGAGTAAAGGGTCTGAAATACTTACGTAAATGTAACATTTCCATTTATTTTTATTTTTAATACATTTGCAAACATTTCCAAAAACCTGTTTTTTCGCTTTGTCATTATGGGGTATTATGTGTCGATTGATGAGGGGAAAAAAACTATTGAATCCATTTTAGAATAAGGCTGTAGCATAACAAAATGTGGTAAAAAGTCATTGGGTCTGAATACTTTCTGAATACACAGTATGTGTTTGTGTCTCTGTGTGTGTGGGTGTGTTTTCATCTGTGTGTGTGTGTGTCCGTCTGTCTAGATGTGTGTGTGTCCGTCTGTCTAGATGTGTGTGTCTTCTCTCACCCAGGTGGTTCTGCCAGCTCTTCAGGGCAGGTTCCTCCAGGGCAGGCCGAGCGGTGCTGATATCTACATGTCCTCTGTCGTTGGTGGGGAGGGACACCTTAAAGATGTCCTCCAACATGGGTCTTTTACTGTGCATCAGCTCTGTCCACACACGGTTTACTGCCTTCAGCAGTAGCTGGCGACCTGGGGGACAAACAGGAGTTAGCAACACACTGTCTACTGCTGGCGACCTGGGGGACAGACAGGAGTTAGCAACACACTGTCTACTGCTGGCGACCTGGGGGACAGACAGGAGTTAGCAACACATGGTTTACTGCCTTCAGTAGTAGCTGGCGACCTGGGGGACAGACAGGAGTTAGCAACACACTGTCTACTGCCTTCAGCAGCAGCTGGCGACCTGGGGGACAGACAGGAGTTAGCAACACATGGTTTACTGCCTTCAGCAGTAGCTGGCGACCTGGGGGACAGACAGGAGTTAGCAACACACTGTCTACTGTCTTCAGCAGCAGCTGGCGACCTGGGGGACAGACAGGAGTTAGCAACACATGGTCTACTGCCTTCAGCAGTAGCTGGCGACCTGGGGGACAGACAGGAGTTAGCAACACATGGTCTACTGCCTTCAGCAGTAGCTGGCGACCTGGAGGACAGACAGGAGTTAGCAACACACGGTTTACTGCCTTCAGCAGCAGCTGGCGACCTGGGGGACAGACAGGAGTTAGCAACACACGGTCTGGGGGACAGACAGGATAGGTGTTAGGAACACACACACATAGAAACACACTTTGATACCCGAAAGAAAGACAGACAGAGAGAAAGACAGACAGACAGACAATCAGAGAGAAAGACGGACAGACAAACAGACAGACGTTATGTTACCTTCGCTAACTTCCTGGCTGTGTCTGTTATCAGGTCCATTCTCAGCGGGCATCATGACGTGCCAGGTTGTCATACGAGCCTCTGCCTCCAAACCAAAACCCTCCACACTACTGCAAATAGACAGAGACAGAGAGAGACAGAGACAGAGACAGAGACAGAGACAGAGACAGAGAGAGAGAGAGAGAGAGAGAGAGAGAGAGAGAGAGAGAGACAGAGAGAGAGAGAGAGAGAGAGAGAGAGAGAGACAGAGAGAGAGAGAGAGACACAGAGACACAGAGACAGAGAGACACAGAGACACAGAGACAGAGAGACACAGAGACAGAGAGACAGAGACAGAGACACAGAGAGACAGAGACAGAGACAGAGACAGAGACAGAGACAGAGAGAGAGGTAGGGAGGGGAGAGGGAGAGATGATGAGAGAGAGCGAGAGAGAAGTAGGGAGGGGAGAGGGAGAGATGATGAGAGAGAAAGAGGGAGGGAGAGAGAGAAAGAGGGAGAGAGAGAGTAGAGAGAGAGAAAGAGAGACACAGAGAGAGAGAGAGAGAGAGAGAGACAGAAGAGGAGAGAGGAAGAAAGATACAGAGAAAGAAGAGGAGAGAGAAAGAGAGCGGGACAGGAGAGGAGAGAGTCAGCATATACCACTCACCCATAGATAGAACTAAACTAACTCAGTGCGGTTTTTGCAGCCTGTTGTCATTCGATTAGCCAGCTCAACACTTCATAGGCCTCAAACTCACTGATCAGGACACACAGCTGCTATAAATGTCTCGAGCAATGCAATGAATTCAAGCTAGCTAAAACAGACAGAGACACAGACCCAACCTCAGTCCCCGACTTACCTCCCAACGTGCAGGTTGATGAAACAGTGAGCCAAACAGGCTACAAACTCCTGGTCGTGGTTGCCTGGTCCCAGCACCAGGTTACGGTTCACGGTCAACACCCGTAGAGAGTCCAGCAGAGCTACCTGCTGAGGTACGGTCTTGTGAGGTCGAGACAGCTGGTACAGGACCGTACGGTTCAGACAGTGGTAGAGCGAGTCCAGAGACAGACTCTGCGACCTCCTCTTGGACTGGAAACGGGAGAAAAGAGAGGTGGAACATTTTAAGAAAGACTGATCTTATGATCTATGGTCTGCGATGCCTGAGAGGGTGGTTGCAGAAAGGGCCTTTCTTCTCCAGAGAGTTGATTGGGGATAAGACATCCTACCTTAGGGAGTGTGTAAATAATAGTCCTGTTTTATAACAGCCAATGGATTCTGAGGACTGATTAAGTAGGTGTTTGAAATCTTACTAAATCCTCTTGTTCCAAAGCACTACCACCACAGACATACACACTGCTGGCCTACATTCACTTCTAAATCACACGGCTGTGTTTCACCTAAAGCTCTATTGGTTCCGTTGAGTAAGTCTGGCAGAGACGTGAAGGTTGGCTTGTTGATTCAATTAAACAAACTCATTCATTTGCTGGTTAGTTGAGTCAAACCGAGTACTGTACAGCTGTAAATCAGACTGTTTCTGAGTACTGTACAGCTGTAAATCAGACTGTTTCTGAGTACTGTACTGCTGTAAATCAGACTGTTTCTGAGTACTGTACTGCTGTAATCAGACTGTTTCTGAGTACTGTAATCAGACTGTTTCTGAGTACTGTACTGCTGTAAATCAGACTGTTTCTGAGTACTGTACTGCTGTAAATCAGACTGTTTCTGAGTACTGCACTGTTGTAATCAGACTGTTTCTGAGTACTGTAATCAGACTGTTTCTGAGTACTGTACTGCTGTAAATCAGACTGTTTCTGAGTACTGTACTGCTGTAATCAGACTGTTTCTGAGTACTGTAATCAGACTGTTTCTGAGTACTGTACTGCTGTAAATCAGACTGTTTCTGAGTACTGTACAGCTGTAAATCAGACTGTTTCTGAGTACTGTACAGCTGTAAATCAGACTGTTTCTGAGTACTGCACTGTTGTAATCAGACTGTTTCTGAGTACTGTACTGCTGTAATCAGACTGTTTCTGAGTACTGTACTGCTGTAATCAGACTGTTTCTGAGTACTGCACTGTTGTAATCAGACTGTTTCTGAGTACTGTACAGCTGTAAATCAGACTGTTTCTGAGTACTGTACTGCTGTAATCAGACTGTTTCTGAGTACTGTACTGTTGTAAATCAGACTGTTTCTGAGTACTGTAATCAGACTGTTTCTGAGTACTGTACTGCTGTAAATCAGACTGTTTCTGAGTACTGTACTGCTGTAATCAGACTGTTTCTGAGTACTGTAATCAGACTGTTTCTGAGTACTGTACTGCTGTAAATCAGACTGTTTCTGAGTACTGCACTGTTGTAATCAGACTGTTTCTGAGTACTGTACTGCTGTAATCAGACTGTTTCTGAGTACTGTACTGCTGTAATCAGACTGTTTCTGAGTACTGCACTGTTGTAATCAGACTGTTTCTGAGTACTGTACAGCTGTAAATCAGACTGTTTCTGAGTACTGTACTGCTGTAATCAGACTGTTTCTGAGTACTGTACTGTTGTAAATCAGACTGTTTCTGAGTAATGTAATCAGACTGTTTCTGAGTACTGTACTGCTGTAATCAGACTGTTTCTGAGTACTGCACTGTTGTAATCAGACTGTTTCTGAGTACTGTAATCAGACTGTTTCTGAGTACTGTAATCAGACTGTTTCTGAGTACTGTACTGCTGTAAATCAGACTGTTTCTGAGTACTGTACTGCTGTAAATCAGACTGTTTCTGAGTACTGTACTGCTATAATCAGACTGTTTCTGAGTACTGTACTGCTGTAATCAGACTGTTTCTGAGTACTGTACTGCTATAATCAGACTGTTTCTGAGTACTGTACTGCTGTAAATCAGACTGTTTCTGAGTACTGTACTGCTGTAAATCAGACTGTTTCTGAGTACTGTACTGCTGTAATCAGACTGTTTCTGAGTACTGTACTGCTGTAATCAGACTGTTTCTGAGTACTGTACTGCTATAATCAGACTGTTTCTGAGTACTGTACTGCTGTAAATCAGACTGTTTCTGAGTACTGTACTGCTATAATCAGACTGTTTCTGAGTACTGTACTGCTGTAAATCAGACTGTTTCTGAGTACTGTACTGCTGTAAATCAGACTTTCTGAGTACTGTACTGCTGTAATCAGACTGTTTCTGAGTACTGTACTGCTGTAATCAGACTGTTTCTGAGTACTGTACTGCTGTAATCAGACTGTTTCTGAGTACTGTACTGCTGTAATCAGACTGTTTCTGAGTACTGTACTGCTGTAAATCAGACTGTTTCTGAGTACTGTACTGCTGTAAATCAGACTTTCTGAGTACTGTACTGCTGTAATCAGACTGTTTCTGAGTACTGTACTGCTGTAATCAGACTGTTTCTGAGTACTGTACTGCTGTAATCAGACTGTTTCTGAGTACTGTACTGCTGTAAATCAGACTGTTTCTGAGTACTGTACTGCTGTAATCAGACTGTTTCTGAGTACTGTACTGCTGTAATCAGACTGTTTCTGAGTACTGTAACACACAGGAACTACATATGCTGTATTTCTATACACAGTGTCTTCAGAACGTATTCACAAAATATAACTAATGTAATATAACTCATATAATATAACTAATTTAATATAACTAATGTAATATAACTCATATAACTCACAAAATATAACTAATGTAATATAACTCATATAATATAACTAATGTAATATAACTAATGTAATATAACTCATATAACTCACAAAATATAACTAATGTAATATAACTCATATAACTCACAAAATATAACTAATGTAATATAACTCATATAACTCACAAAATATAACCAATGTAATATAACTCATATAACTCACAAAATATAACTAATGTAATATAACTAATATAATATAACTCATGTAATATAACTCATGTAATATAACTCATGTAATATAACAAATATAACTTATGTAATATAACTAATATAATATAACTAATACAACTTATGTAATATAACTAATGTATTATAACTTATGTAATATAACTCATGTAATATAACTCATGTAATATAACAAATATAACTTATGTAATATAACTAATATAATATAACTAATACAACTTATGTAATATAACTAATGTATTATAACTTATGTAATATAACTCATGTAATATAACTAATATAATATAACTCATATAATATAACTAATGTAGTATAACTAATGTAATATAACTCATGTAATATAACTGATATAATAAAACTCATATAATATAACTAATGTATTATAACTAATGTATTATAACTAATGTAATATAACTAATATAATATAACTAATGTAATATAACTAGTGTAACTCTTGATTAGATGAGTATTCCATCCTCTGAGTCAATACATGTTAGAATCCCCTTTGGCCGTGATTACAGCAATGTTATTTCTGGCTACGGTTCTAAAGATTGTGCAACATTTACCCATTATTCTTTAAAAAAAAACTCTTCAAGCTCTGTCAAATGTGTTAGACAACCAAGTCTTGCCATAGATTTTCAATCAGATTTAAGTCAAAACTGTAACTAGGCCACTCAGGAACATTCACTGTGTTCTTGGTAAGATTTGGCCTTGTGCTTTAGGTTATTATCCTGCTAAAAGGTCAATTCATCTCCCAGTGTCTGGTGGAAAGAGACTGAACCAGGTTTTCTTCTCGGACTTTGCCTACGCTTAGCTCGTTTACATTTTTTTTTATCCTGAAAAACTTGATTACAAGCATACCCATAACATGATGCAGCCACCACTATGATTGAAAATATGGAGAGTGGTCCTCAGTAATGTGTTGTACTGGATTTGTTCCAAACATAACACTTGGTATTCAGATGTATTGTGTGTAGGACAGTGACAGAAAAATCTCAATTTAATCCCTTTTAAATTCAGGCAGTAACACAACAAAATGACGGAAACAGTCAAAGGGGTGTGAATACATTCCGCAGGCACTGTACGCTTGTATGTGCGTGCGCCATCAGGACAATTAATCCTGCCCGTCCCGTTTCAGCATGTGTCGGGACCTGGAATAAATCAAGATATTGAGGAAACCTTGGTCTAGGTCGTCCTCACCTGTCCTATAAGCTGCACTATAAACTCCACCACCATCTTGGACTCCTTGTTGAACATGCCCTGCCACAGCTTGTCCACCACGCGCTGTGTGATGTAGAAAACGTTGTTGACCAGCACCTGGTAGCTCCCTCCAGTGGTGATGGGCAAGGATGCATCCTCACCTGGTAGGAGAAGTGGGGGGGGGACATTTGGTTAGAATGGAAATGTGTCTTGTCTTTTTCCCCCCCAACAGCCAGGACGAGAGGCACGGGGTCAGAGCAGCAGCCCCTCAGTTCCCCAGTTGTGTTTTAACCATCAACCGTTTGGATGCTGCTCTGCCTCTCTAACACAGCTACCTGCCTCCTCTCATGAATGATCACTTGATGTTTTCCCTAAAAGTAGGTCAGTACCTAGGAGGATGTGTGTGTGTGTATCTAGGAGGACATCAGCAACCAGTAGGTGTGTGTGTGTGTGTGTGTGTGTGTGTGTGTGTGTGTGTGTGTGTGTATCTAGGAGGACATCAGCAACCAGTAGGTGTGTGTGTGTGTGTGTGTGTGTGTGTGTGTGTGTGTGTGTGTGTGTGTGTGTGTGTGTGTGTGTGTATCTAGGAGGACATCGGCAACCAGTAGGTGTGTGTGTGTGTGTGTGTGTGTGTGTGTGTGTGTGTGTGTGTGTGTGTGTGTGTGTGTGTGTGTGTGTATCTATTATTTAACCTTTATTTAACTAGGCAAGTCAGTGAAGAACAAATTATTATTTACAATGACGGCCTACTGAGGAACAGTGGGTTAACTGCCTTGTTCAGGGGCAGAAAGACAGATTTTTACCTTGTCAGCTCGGGGATTCGATCTAGCAACCTTTCAGTTACTAGTCCAATGCGTGTGTGTGTATCTAGGAGACCGTCAACAACCAGTAGGGGTGTGTGTGTGTGTGTGTGTGTGTGTGTGTGTGTGTGTGTGTGTGTGTGTGTGTGTGTGTGTGTGTGTGTGTGTGTGTGTGTGTGTGTGTGTGTGTGTGGCGGAGTGTAAACAGGATGGTTGAGACTGGGATTAGGTTTTTACTGTTCATATTGTAGACGAGACTACAGTTGGTTAGAATAGTATATTATAGACTGGAGACCAGAGGTGGTTAGAATAGTATATTATAGACTGGAGACTACAGATGGTTAGAATAGTATATTATAGACTGGAGACTACAGATGGTTAGAATAGTATATTATAGACTGGAGACCAGAGATGGTTAGAATAGTATATTATAGACTGGAGACCAGAGATGGTTAGAATAGTATATTATAGAGTGGAGACCAGAGGTGGTTAGAATATTATATTATAGACTGGAGACCAGAGATGGTTAGAATAGTATATTATAGACTGGAGACCAGAGGTGGTTAGAATAGTATATTATAGACTGGAGACCAGAGGTGGTTAGAATAGTATATTATAGACTGGAGACCAGAGGTGGTTAGAATAGTATATTATAGACTGGAGACTACAGATGGTTAGAATAGTATATTATAGACTGGAGACCAGAGGTGGTTAGAATAGTATATTATAGACTGGAGACTACAGATGGTTAGAATAGTATATTATAGACTGGAGACCAGAGATGGTTAGAATAGTATATTATAGACTGGAGACTACAGATGGTTAGAATAGTATATTATAGACTGGAGACCAGAGGTGGTTAGAATAGTATATTATAGACTGGAGACTACAGATGGTTAGAATAGTATATTATAGACTGGAGACCAGAGGTGGTTAGAATAGTATATTATAGACTGGAGACCAGAGGTGGTTAGAATAGTATATTATAGACTGGAGACCAGAGGTGGTTAGAATAGTATATTATAGACTGGAGACCAGATATGGTTAGAATAGTATATTATAGACTGGAGACTACAGATGGTTAGAATAGTATATTATAGACTGGAGACTACAGATGGTTAGAATGGTATATTATAGACTGGAGACTACAGATGGTTAGAATAGTATATTATAGACTGGAGACTACAGGTGGTTAGAATAGTATATTATAGACTGGAGACTACAGATGGTTAGAATAGTATATTATAGACTGGAGACCAGAGGTGGTTAGAATAGTATATTATAGACTGGAGACTACAGATGGTTAGAATAGTATATTATAGACTGGAGACTACAGATGGTTAGAATAGTATATTATAGACTGGAGACCAGAGATGGTTAGAATAGTATATTATAGACTGGAGACTACAGATGGTTAGAATAGTATATTATAGACTGGAGACTACAGATGGTTAGAATAGTATATTATAGACTGGAGACTACAGATGGTTAGAATAGTATATTATAGACTGGAGACTACTGATGGTTAGAATAGTATATTATAGACTGGAGACTACAGATGGTTAGAATAGTATATTATAGACTGGAGACTACAGATGGTTAGAATAGTATATTAGACTGGAGACTACAGATGGTTAGAATAGTATATTATAGACTGGAGACTACAGATGGTTAGATGGGTATTCAAGCTTTGAGGATGTCTTCGTCAGGCTGTTGGAGTAGGAGGCGGCTCTGGAGATCTCCAGCCTTTTCCCATTTGCTGATTATAGGCTTCTTCTCTGATTGGCTGAGTATTGTGTTCTGTTGGGTTCTTCTCTGATTGGCTGAGTATTTTGTTCTATAGGGTTCTTCTCTGATTGGCTGAGTAGTGTGTTCTGTAGGGTTATTTTCTGATTGGCTGATTGGCTGATTGGCTGATTGGCTGAGTGGTGTGGTGTGGTGTGGTGTGGTGTGGTGTGGTGTGGTGTGGTGTGGTGTGGTGTGGTGTGGTGTGGTGTGTGTGTGTGTGTGTGTGTGTGTGTGTGTGTGTGTGTGTGTGTGTGTGTGTAAATACCTAGGAGGACATCAGCAGCCAGTAGGTGTTCCATGACAGAGTCCAGGATGTAGGACTGGAATTCTTTCTGCTGTGTCCTGGTGGAGCGCTCTGGGGACGCCTGGGGAGACAACTCTACGTTAAAGCACCAATCAACAGTTTAAACAATAACAAAGCGTTTTCCCCGCCTCTGTTTTGGTAAAAAGATGAGGTATTGGCCTGGAGAAATGTAACCATTCTCAGATTAATAGATAGAACTATGGATGTCAGGACTGACCATCCATGATATCAACATGATAGTTGTAACCATGTTATGAGGATATACAGGACTGACCATCCATGATATCAACATGATAGTTGTAACCATGTTATGAGGATATACAGGACTGACCATCCATGATATCAACATGATAGTTGTAACCATGTTATGAGGATATACAGGACTGACCATCCATGATATCAACATGATAGTTGTAACCATGTTATGAGGATATACAGGACTGACCATCCATGATATCAACATGATAGTTGTAACCATGTTATGAGGATATACAGGACTGACCATCCATGATATCAACATGATAGTTGTAACCATGTTATGAGGATATACAGGACTGACCATCCATGATATCAACATGATAGTTGTAACCATGTTATGAGGATATACAGGACTGACCATCCATGATATCAACATGATAGTTGTAACCATGTTATGAGGATATACAGGACTGACCATCCATGATATCAACATGATAGTTGTAACCATGTTATGAGGATATACAGGACTGACCATCCATGATATCAACATGATAGTTGTAACCATGTTATGAGGATATACAGGACTGACCATCCATGATATCAACATGATAGTTGTAACCATGTTATGAGGATATACAGTGTTTGTTTACATTTACAATGTTTAAACGTTGGAGTAAAACAAGTTTATATTTTGGGTTCTGGTGGAGTGTAACAGTTGATCTAAACTCATGAGGCATTTATATATTCTTCAAGAATCAATAGGTACATTTCATTCATTTATAATCCCAAAAATGTATGTATCAACTGCAGATTGCCACTTTCCTGACATAATAGCTAGATTAAGGGTTACAAAAATCAAGAAACTTAAAACAAAATTCCCCCGTTTTCCCGAAATTCCTTTGGAGCGTTCCCAGATTCTTGCAACCCGAGCTAGATTATCAACTAATAGCAATTAAATCCCACCGGTTGCTTTCAGGATAGTACTTTGTGACAACAGCTGATGTAAAAAAGGGCTTCATAAATACATTTGATTGATTTTGTCTCACCTCTAACAGTAGGTCTATGGTGGACGTCTGTTTGCTGGCCGGAGTCAGACACAGGTTGTCCATGATCAGCACCTTCATGAAGTCAAACACGTACTTCTTGGCCGGATGATTGGTCAGGTAGGTCTTAGAACCCACGTTGCAGTATTCCGATTGGCTACGGTTCATGCCCGTGTCGGCGGTGAAGGCCTTGAATTCTTCCGTTGGTGACCCCGCTTCATCATCCAGGTCACTCACCTGAGAGAGAGAGGAGAGGGAGGGAGAGAGAGGGGAGGATTAGATGGAGGTCAGAGAACACGCACGCACACACACACAGCTACTGTAGAAAACACACACACACACACACACACACACACACACACACACACACACACACACACACACACACACACACAGCTACTGTAGAAAACACACACACACACACACACACACACACACACACACACACACACACACACACACACACACACACACACACACACACACACACACACACAGCTACTGTAGAAAACACACACACACACACACACACTCACAGCTACTGTAGAAAACACACACACACACACCTACTGTAGAAAACAAACACACACACACACACACACACACACACACACACACACACACACACACACACACACACACACAGACACACAGACACACACACACACACACAGCTACTGTAGAAAAGTTGAGCCTCTCACCATCTCAGAGTAGGGCCTGATGTTGAAGGGGAAGACTGAGGCAGCCAGGACACACAGGAACTCTGGGCTGTGCCACATTGGGGCCAGGTCCGGGACGTTGTGATACAGGTACCTGAATTAATAATCACTCATTAGTGATATATAGATATATGTAGAATATAGTCAAAATAAAGAAAAACTCTTGAATGAGTAGGTGTGTCCAAACTTTTTTTTTTTGTTACTCTGTGTGTGTGTGTATATATATATATATATATAAATAAATAAAATATATATATAAAATATACATTATTAGTATTATTTATGATATAGATTATTTTTAATATTATTATATTTGTGATACAGGTACCTGAAGAACTGCATCAGAGTCACCGGGTACTCCCTCAGCCACGAACCCTCTTCCTCAGACTGCCACGGCTAAGAGGACGAAGAACAGCACCACGTCATTTGGTGGTACAATAAGATCCAGCAGCTATACGAAGCTGACATTTGGTGACAGCAAGCTAGGTAAACTAAACCATGGATGGATTGCTTGTCTCTCCTTTAAGACTGCTAACAGGTATAAGGAAACCAACAGGTTATTTTGGGTGAACTATCCTGTATCTTTCTCTGTCCGTAGAAAGAACGTAGAAAGAACGTCATAAAACGTCTAGTGGGAGAAGTGAATCTAGTAGCTCGTCTACATGGAAAAGGACTGGGTTGTCCTCCTTTCTCTCTCTTCCCCTCCACTCCTCATCTCCTCTATCCTTCCCTCGCTCTTTCTCCCCTCTCCTCCTCTTCCCCTCCACTCCTCATCTCCTCTATCCTTCCCTCGCTCTTTCTCTCTCTCCTCCTCTTCCCCTCCACTCCTCATCTCCTCTATCCTTCCCTCGCTCTTTCTCTCCTTCTCCTCCACTCCTCATCTCCTCTATCCTTCCCTTTCTCTTTCTCTCCTCTCCTCCTGCCCCTCATCTCCTCTATCCTTCCCTCGCTCTTTCTCTCCTCTCCTCCACTCCTCATCTCCTCTATCCTTCCCTTTCTCTCCTCTCCTCCTCATCTCCTCTATCCTTCCCTCGCTCTTTCTCTCCTCTCCTCATCTCCTCTATCCCTCCCTTTCTCTCTCCTCTATCCTTCCCTCGCTCTTTCTCTCCTCATCTCCTCTATCCCTCCTATCCCTCCCTTTCTCTCTCCTCCTCTCCTCTATCCTTCCCTCGCTCTTTCTCTCCTCTCCTCCTGCTCCTCTCACCAGGTTGAGCATGCTCCTCAGCATCCCCAGTAGCAGGAAGCCAGCCTCGGTGCAGACACTGTGGATGGATCCCACTATGGTGCCGCTGGAAGCAGGGACCCCGAAGATAAAGGTCCAGATAGAGTCCAGGTCAAACTAACACAAACACAGAACACAGAGGCTGGGGTAACACTCAGCAGGGTTACACATTAACGCTGTCCTCTTGTCCGGGACAAGTAAAAAAAAAAAAATGTCGGACAAGAAGAATAAACAATTAAAGTCGTTTTTTTTATCACAAATATCACAATATCAAACAACTACTCCAATCAGAATTGGATCAGAAAGGCCAAATTTGAATTATATTCTAATCTATTTTTCTTGTACATAAATAAAAAAGCCTAAATGTCAAAGTGTATGTGATATGTCTATTGGCTATTGGCATGGACAAACGAAACCGATGCTGAACTGAGGGAGGCGCCAGAAAATGTAGCCAAACTTTAATGAAACATTAAACTACGTCAATATAGGCTAAACGCCAGTCATGTTTGACAAATATAATGAAGGATAATTAAACATTAACATCTAAAGGCTTGATTCTGTCCACATCCTCGAGGTTCGATTCGTTCAGATCAAATGATCACATGACCAGAGAGTGTTGTACACCCCCCTCACCTTGAATCTGAGAGGAGGTGTTGAGCATTTTGAAACTATTCAAACATAAACATAACTGATTAAAACCTGGACGTTATATATATTTTTTATGAAGCATGTCTTGCACTTGTTTCAAAGTAGCCTAGACAAAATACGACCATAGAAATGTTGAGGGAATTAGTTTATATACACTTAATATGCCATTGGTTTTCAAATCAATATTATTTTATTGTCCAGCAGCCAAATATAATATGACTACTCCTCTCCTAGTCATATTAGCAACCCATGCTAGTTGATGATAATCCTGGTCATATTAGCAACCCATGCTAGTTGATGATACTCCTAGTCATATTAGCAACCCATGCTAGTTGATGATAATCCTCATCATATTAGCATCCCGTGCTAGTTGATGATAATCCTGGTCATATTAGCAACCCATGCTAGTTGATGATAATCCTAGTCATATTAGCATCCCGTGCTAGTTGTTGATAATCCTAGTCATATTAGCATCCCATGCTAGTTGATGATAATCCTAGTCATATTAGCATCCCATGCTAGTTGATGATAATCCTGGTCATATTAACAACCCATGCTAGTTGATGATAATCCTAGTCATATTAGCATCCCATGCTAGTTGATGATAATCCTAGTCATATTAGCATCCCATGCTAGTTGATGATAATCCTGGTCATATTAGCAACCCATGCTAGTTGATGATAATCCTAGTCATATTAGCATCCCATGCTAGTTGATGATAATCCTAGTCATATTAGCATCCCATGCTAGTTGATGATAATCCTCATCATATTAGCATCCCATGCTAGTTGATGATAATCCTAGTCATATTAGCATCCCATGCTAGTTGATGATAATCCTAGTCATATTAGCATCCCATGCTAGTTGATGATAATCCTAGTCATATTAGCATTCCATGCTAGTTGTTGCATCTTTAGATCTCCTCCCTTTATTAATTTTGAATGGATATTTTAATCTCGGCCACATGAAACCGCTCACATGTGCGCTGCACTTTGAGGACTGTGTTTTCCCGCTAATGGCATTTTGGAACATTTGAGCGTAGCCTACAGCCATGTGTGCATTGTTGAGCTGATAATATGAAGAAATAAAACCTCAGAACTATTTTAAGATAAACGGTCAATTTCTTTTTCCAGCTAAACGGTCTATATTTTCAGCTAATCTGTTGCATCAGGCTAATTGCTTTATTTTTGTACATTTTTTTTTTACATTTTGGGGGGGGATCAAATGTTTTATTTTTAGTGAGGTACACAAAACAGGTACACATGGGCAGAGAAACAAGTGACCCGAACAAGACAAACAGTTCCCATCCTACCCACCAAACACAGGACTTCCCCAACCAAAAGTTAGAGTAGTGGTTCACAATAGCAGTCTTTTTTGACATAGTCATATGTTGATGAAAGAGCAAATATGTTTCTTTCACTCTACCCATGCTACAGATATTTACATGTTTCTAATGTCCATGAATGATAGCAGTTACCGCTGTCTGTTTAAAGAAATGAGGAGCCTGCCAACGTAAGGCTATCGTCTTCTTGGTTGCTGTTAATCCAGCCAGACAAATACGTCGTTGTTTGACAGATAGGTCTAAAGTGGTGTCATCATTTAACTATTAAAATAGACGGTACAGTATATACATATGAGATGAGTAATGTAGGGTATGTAAACATTATATAAAGTGGCATTGTCTAAAGTGGCTAGTGATACATTTATTACATAAAGATGGCAAGATGCAGTAGATGGTATAGAGTACAGTATATACATATGCGATGAGTAATGTAGGGTATGTAAACATTATATAAAGTGGCATTGTTTAAAGTGGCTAGTGATACATGTATTACATAAAGATGGCAAGATGCAGTAGATGGTATAGAGTACAGTATATACATATACATATGAGATGAGTAATGTAGGGTATGTAAACATTATATAAAGTGGCATTGTTTAAAGTGGCTAGTGATACATGTATTACCGTACATCCCAAATTGTATTATTAAAGTGGCTAGAGATTTGAGTCTGTTGGCAGCAGCATGGTACATTTCTACCGATTATGTCAAAGACAAGATGAAACAACTCCAGAAATGTAAAACCCCTGGGCACTTCTAAACCATTTGAAACGATGTACTTGGAGTCCCCCCTGAGGGCACAGTGAGGAAATTGGGGAGATTCGTCTAGTTTTCATCTCGAATAGTGGTGTGCAGTAAATTCTACGAGCTAAATTGTAATGTATCATTTTGGTAGTTGAGATATTCTGACCAATTGGACCAAACTCTGGTCCAATTGGTCAGAGTAATTTACACACAGACAGGTCTTTCTTCCACGAGGGATTTTAAGCCACAGAGAATGTAATTTAGACACATGTCCATGTGTACTACTATTGGACCATTCTTACCCCAAGGGGACTCCATATGCACGCAAACCAGAACAGAGTTCCAAGGCAGATAAATTCCATCTGGAGGATTTGGAAACTGCACAGAGACAGTGGTATCTGAGATTAGTAGGAATCCCTCTTTCAGACCACTGATGAAAAGAGAGGACAAACACCTAAGGTGGACATCGTGGTTGTGAACTAAAAGGAAGGTGAGGATGGGTGAGATTGGTTTGTTTACCAACCAGGCATCAGACTGAGATAAGTTGTGAGGTGATAGGGCCGAATTAGAGTTTGCAGTGTTTGAGTGTGATACCAATTATGTCTTGTGGAGTCTGAGGGGAAATAGTTTCTCCTCCAGGGGGCGCCATGGATTATGTCTTGGAGTCCGTGAGGGGGAACTCGTTTTTCCTCCAGGACACAGCTGTTTCAGTATTTAACCAAGAGGAAAGTCCCAAAATAGATTTGAAGTGTAGAAAATGTAATACAAGGGCGTTTCCTATTTAGCAAGTAAAGAACGTAGCCTAGTGGTGAAAGAGGCTTCATGAAACTATAAAAAGCTGATTCTTGGCAATATATTCATTGTAATTATTGAGACTGGAACCTGGAAAAAGTTGAGGATTTGCTCCCCATCTTTCCACATCACAATCTATGCTTCTTACGATGGGTTTGAACTTGTTTTTTGACTATTGATTGCAAAGGATAGATTTATATTCCCAGGCAGCAGAAATGGTGTCCTCTAGGGATGTTGAGGGGCGGCTCGTTCAGGAACAATAGAGCAGATTTTAGTCCTGTGTTGATTTTATATCCAGATACACAGCTTTAGTTCTAGAAAAAGGCTGAGAAGGTTAGGTAACGACTCGGGTGCATTGTCCACGTAGAGCAGTACATCCGTCTGCATACAGAGATAAATGGTGGTCTGTGCCAAGTACAGGGCTCATTTATTTATTTATTTTCACCTTTATTTAACTAGGCAAGCTCATGATGTTGTGATTGGCAGACAACTTGCGCAGAAGGTTCCCGGGGACAACAACAAGCATTAGACTGCCAATGGTAAATTGGCATGAGCATATTTTGCCAGGTTGTACCATGGCAAAAGGATTGACATAAAGGACTTAAAATCAGGGATATGAATTGTTCCCCAATTCCCATACGCCGTAGAACAAGCCATAAATATTGCCACTCTAAGAGGTCAATGGCTTTTTCTACGTCCAATGGCAAAATGGCTGACGGTGAGTCAGTATTCATGGACCCATCAGTAATATGGAGCAGACGGCGGATGTTATCCGTTGCAAGTCTGGTTTTGATAAAAAAACAGTCTGGTCTTGTGTTACTAAAAAAGTAGCAGAACGCTGAAGAAGACGGGGGAGAATCTTTGCATACGAATTTGATATCAGCGTTCAAAATCGATAATGGGGGGGGGGGGGGGGGCGATAATTCCCACATTCTGGTCCTTATCTTTTCCCCCCCCAACATTAAAGAAATTATATCAGTGTTCACGTCTCTATTGAATCATGTCTAGAAGCAGTTGACCTAAAAATTGTCCAGAAAGATAGAAAGAACTCTGGAGGTTCCAACAAACCACAGGAATTTCCCGGGGGTTCATTATTTGTATTGATTACTTTAGTTCCATCAGAGTGATAGGGGGACTCAATGCAGGTCGGCAGAGATCTCAGATCTATACGAATGACCATCGGAATCCCAGAGTTTTGAATTGATTAATACCGGGTCAGAGTGTATGGTTCCATCCACTGATTTAATGGAAGTTACATTTTTTAAAGTTTTTATCGGCATGTAATTTATTGAGCTAATAGATTTGCTTGGAATGAAAATTATAAAAAAGAACGTGCTATGTAAACAAGAGTTTCTGATCGGTGTCTACATGATAAATTAATTTATTTTCTGATAATCTGCCGATCAAGGATAGCTTGTGGAGAGACGTTTCAAGTTGTCATAATTGGTCTTCTAATTCTGTAACGTTGTGTTGGTTGAATGGTTTAAATTGGATGACAACGAGGTAGAGTATGACCTAATAAAGCCTTTGACCATGTCCCACAGTCCTCCAGGATCATCAACAGAGTGTTACCACAGTCCTCCATCAACACAACGCCACAGATAACGTGCAATTGGCATGCTGACTGCAGAAATATCTACCAGAGTTGTTGCCAGAGAATTTAATGTTAATTTCTCTACCATAAGCCGCCTCCAACATCGTTTTAGACAATTTGGCAGTACATCCAACAGGCCTCACAACCGCAGACCACGTCTAACCACACAAGCCCAGGACCTCCAAATCCAGCTTAATCACCTGAGGGATGGTCTGAGACGAACCACTCAGACAGTTGATGATACTGTGGGTTTGCACAACTGAAGAATTTCGGCAAAAACTGTCACAAAACCTTCTCAGGGAAGCTCATCTGCGTGCTAAATGCTCACCTTCGATGGCCCCTGGCATGCTGGAGAAGTGTGATACGGGCAGATGGCAGACAGCGTGTATGGCGTTGTGTGGGTGAGCGGCTTGCTGATATCAATGTTGTGAACAATGTGCACCATGGTGGCGGTGGGTTTATGTATGGACGCACAACAAACACAATTGCATTTTATCGATGGAAATTTGAATGCACAGAGATACCGTGACAAAATCCCGAGGGCTATTCTTGTGCCATTCATCCGCCGCCATCACCTCATGTTTCAGCATGATAATGCACGGCCTCGTGTTGTCCCAGTTCTTCCATGGTCTGTATACTCACTAGACATGTCACCCATTGAGCATGTTTGGGATGCTCTGGATCATGTGAAATCCATACATTAGGGTCAAATGAATTTATTTGACCAGATAAAATGCTATTTTGCAGTAAACAAATTGGACATTCAACAAGCACAGCACTTACACAAATGACTGATGATTGGCTGAGAGAAACTGATGACAAAAATATTGTGTGGGCTGTTTTGTTAGACTTCAGTGTGGCTTTTGACATTATTGATCATAGTCTGCTGCTGGAAAAACGTAAGTGTTATGGCTTTACACCCCCTGCTATAATGTGTTATGGCTTTACACCCCCTGCTATAATGTGGATAAAGAGTTACCTGTCTAACAGAACACAGAGGGTGTTCTTTAATGGAAGCCTCTCCAACATAATCCAGGTAGAATCAGGAATTCCCCAGGGTTGCTGTTTAGGCCCCTTACTTTTTTCACTTTACTAATGACCTGCCATTGGCTTTGAGTAAAGCCAGTGTGTCTATGTATGCGGATGACTCAACACTATACACGTCAGCTACTACAGCGACTAAAATGACTGCAACACTTAAATATCCGCAGTAAGTTTCAGAGTGGGTGGCAAGGAATAAGTTAGTCCTAAATATTTCAAGAACTAAAAGCATTGTATTTGGGACAAATCATTCACTAAACCCTAAACCTCAACTAAATCTTGTAATAAATCATGTGGAAATTGAGCAAGTTGAGATGACTAAACTGCTTAGTAACCCTGGATCGTGAACTGTCATGGTCAAAACATATTGATACGACAGTAGCAGTAAGATGGGGAGAAGTCTGTCTATAATAAAGCCCTGCTCTGCCTTTTTAACAACACTATCAACAAGGCAGGTGCTACAGGCCCTAGTTTTGTCTCACCTGGACTACTCTTCAGTCGTGTGGTCAGGTGCCACAAAGAGGGACTTAGGAAAATTGCAATTGGCTCAGAACAGGGCAGCATGGCTGGCCCTTGGATGTACACAGAGAGCTAATATTAATAATATGCATGTCAATCTCTCCTGGCTGAAAGTGGAGGAGAGATTGACTTCATCACTACTTGTATTTGTGAGAGGAATTGAGATGTTGAATCCACGAGCTGTCTGTTTGAACTACTGACGCACAGCTCGGGACACCCCATATGCATACCCCACCAGACATACCACAAGAGGTCCCTTCACAGTCCCCAAGTCCAGAACAGTCAATGAATATAGGGGATTTTGTGTTGTAGATATGTGGTAGCAGAGTAGGCGCCTGAGGGAACTAATGGGGATCCATAATAAACCCCAGGTAGAGTAGCTGCTGCCTTGGCAGGAACTAATGGGGATCCATAATAAACCCTAGGGAGGGTAGCTGCTGCCTTGGCAGGAACTAATGGGGAACCATAATAAACCCCAGGAAGAGTAGCTGCTGCCTTGGCAGGAACTAATGGGGATCCATAATAAACCCCAGGAAGAGTAGCTGCTGCCTTGGCAGGAACTAATGGGGATCCATAATAAACCCCAGGAAGAGTAGCTGCTGCCTTGGCAGGAACTAATGGGGATCCATAATAAACCCCAGGAAGAGTAGCTGCTGCCTTGGCAGGAACTAATGGGGATCCATAATAAACCCCAGGAAGAGTAGCTGCTGCCTTGGCAGGAACTAATGGGGAACCATAATAAACCCCAGGAAGAGTAGCTGCTGCCTTGGCAGGAACTAATGGGGATCCATAATAAACCCCAGGAAGAGTAGCTGCTGCCTTGGCAGGAACTAATGGGGATCCATAATAAACCCCAGGAAGAGTAGCTGCTGCCTTGGCAGGAACTAATGGGGATCCATAATAAACCCCAGGAAGAGTAGCTGCTGCCTTGGCAGGAACTAATGGGGATCCATAATAAACCCCAGGAAGAGTAGCTGCTGCCTTGGCAGGAACTAATGGGGATCCATAATAAACCCCCTAAGGGGTAGCTGCTGCCTCGGCAGGAACTAATGGGGATCCATAATAAACCCCATGAAGAGTAGCTGCTGCCTTGGCAGGAACTAATGGGGATCCATAATAAAACCCCAGGAAGAGTAGCTGCTGCCTTGGCAGGAACTAATGGGGATCCATAATAAAACCCCAGGAAGAGTAGCTGCTGCCTTGGCAGGAACTAATGGGGATCCATAATAAACCCCAGGAAGAGTAGCTGCTGCCTGGACAGGAACTAATGGGGAACCATAATAAACCCCAGGAAGAGTAGCTGCTGCCTCGGCAGGAACTAATGGGGATCCATAATAAACCCCAGGAAGAGTAGCTGCTGCCTCGGCAGGAACTAATGGGGAACCATAATAAACCCCAGGTAGAGTAGCTGCTGCCTTGGCAGGAACTAATGGGGATCCATAATAAACCCCAGGAAGAGTAGCTGCTGCCTTGGCAGGAACTAATGGGGATCCATAACAAATCCCATGAAGAGTAGCTGATGCCTTGGCAGGAACTAATGGGGATCCATAATAAACCCCATGAAGAGTAGTTGCTGCCTTGGCAGGAACTAATGGGGATCCATAATAAACCCCAGGAAGAGTAGCTGCTGCCTTGACAGGAACTAATGGGGATCCATAATAAACCCCAGGAAGAGTAGCTGCTGCCTTGGCAGGAACTAATGGGGATCCATAATAAACCCCAGGAAGAGTAGCTGCTGCCTTGGCAGGAACTAATGGGGATCCGTAATAAACCCCAGGAAGAGTAGCTGCTGCCTTGGCAGGAACTAATGGGGATCCATAATAAACACCAGGAAGAGTAGCTACTAATGCTATATATTACAAAACAATATTAGACTAATACTACACGGCTAAATTACTGTCAAAGGTATTGTTATAATTGTAACTAATGAGATCATAGATTGTTAATTTTGGGCAGTGCTGTCTGAGGCGACCCGCCTGGAAACAAACTAACTAGAGGAAACACTGGCTAGATAGTATGACAGTAAAGAGGTTTTAACTAGAGGAAACACTGGCTAGATAGTATGACAGAAAATAGGTTTTAACTAGAGGAAACACTGGCTAGATAGTATGACAGTAAAGAGGTTTTAACTAGAGGAAACACTGGCTAGATAGTATGACAGTAAAGAGGTTTTAACTAGAGGAAACACTGGCTAGATAGTATGACAGAAAAGAGGTTTTAACTAGAGGAAATACTGGCCAGATAGTATGACAGTAAAGAGGTTTTAACTAGAGGAAACACTGGCTAGATAGTATGACAGTAAAGAGGTTTTAACTAGAGGAAACACTGGCTAGATAGTATGACAGTAAAGAGGTTTTAACTAGAGGAAACACTGGCTAGATAGTATGACAGTAAAGAGGTTTTAACTAGAGGAAACACTGGCTAGATAGTATGACAGTAAAGAGGTTTTAACTAGAGGAAATACTGGCTAGATAGTATGACAGTAAAGAGGTTTTAACTAGAGGAAATACTGGCTAGATAGTATGACAGTAAAGAGGTTTTAACTAGAGGAAATACTGGCTAGATAGTATGACAGTAAAGAGGTTTTAACTAGAGGAAACACTGGCTAGATAGTATGACAGTAAAGAGGTTTTAACTAGAGGAAACACTGGCTAGATAGTATGACAGTAAAGAGGTTTCAACTAGAGGAAACACTGGCTAGATAGTATGACAGTAAAGAGGTTTTAACTAGAGGAAACACTGGCTAGATAGTATGACAGTAAAGAGGTTTTAACTAGAGGAAACACTGGCTAGATAGTATGACAGAAAATAGGTTTTAACTAGAGGAAACACTGGCTAGATAGTATGACAGTAAAGAGGTTTTAACTAGAGGAAACACTGGCTAGATAGTATGACAGAAATTAGGTTTTATGATAAAATGATAAAATGGTAGATAAGAACGAAAAAGTTTTGTTTACTAACATGGACACAGTAACCTCGAAATAGATCTATGGGAAATACTAGCTAGTACAGCATGGAAAAGAGGTTTTAACGAGAGGAAACACTAACTAGTACAGTATGGAAAAGAGGTTTTAGTAAGAAGTAATGATAAAAAGGGTTTGTGTACTAACATGTACCTGGAGGCTGTCTGGCAGCTCTGTGACGGGTTGTTGCAGGAACAGAGCCATCAGCAGGAAGTAGAGCTCGGGGACGTTGGTGTGTTTCGGCAGCAGAGTCTGCAGAACAGGGAACCCTGGGAAATGGCAGGCGTCTCGGTTGATCTCCCGTAGCGTGGAGCGACCGCCGGCGCTGCGTCCCACGTTGAAGCCTGAGGAGGAGAGAGGAGAGGAAGAAGAGGTTGGGAAACTGCGAATCAGGGTTGTGATCAGGAAAATTTCAGGGAAAAATGTAATACATTTGGATTTTAGATACGGGATAGGCGAGTTATTTGAATAGAGGATAAATGTCAGAAAAGCAGGAAGACTCACATCCCTATTCTTAGAATAGACTACAACTAGCTAACAGTTAGGAAACCGCCATTGATGTGTGCTAACTATGTCTGTACTTTTCCCTTTCTATGCAAGCTGGGTCGAAGCACATGTGGGTATGCTCACATTCTATGCCTGTACTTTGTTGCAGAGCAGACGGAATATTGAAGTGCACTACGGGATATTCAAGTATTCTATTCAGAGTTTTACCTTTAGTTATACAGGTTAGTTTCATTGAGATAAAATCTCTTTTGGAAGAGAGACCTGTTTCAAGATAGACATTATAAACAAACAAGAAGCATCAAAAGCCATCCTCATCAAAGGGTAATAACGGACGGGAAAGGGGCAGCATGTCACATTCTATATGTCACATTCTATATCCTGCACAGTAAACAGTTCTATTATATTATGTCACATTCTATATCTATATGATATTATGGTACATTCTATATCCTGCACAGTAAACAGTTCTATTATGTCACATTCTATATCCTGCACAGTAAACAGTTCTATTATATTATGTCACATTCTATATCTATATGATATTATGGTACATTCTATATCCTGCACAGTAAACAGTTCTATTATGTCACATTCTATATACTGCACAGTAAACAGTTCTATTATATTATGTCACATTCTATATCTATATGATATTATGGTACATTCTATATCCTGCACAGTAAACAGTTATATTATATTACATTCTATATCCTGCACAGTAAACAGTTCTATTATGTCACATTCTATATACTGCACAGTAAACAATTATATGATGGTACATTCTATATGTCACATTCTATATACTGCACAGTAAACAGTTCTATTATATTATGGTACATTCTATATCCTGCACAGTAATCAGTTATATTATATTACATTCTATATCCTGCACAGTAAACAGTTCTATTATATTACATTCTATATCCTGCACAGTAAACAGTTCTATTATATTACATTCTATATCCTGCACAGTAAACAGTTATATTATATTATGGTGCATTCTACATCCTGCACAGTAATCAGTTATATTATATTATGGTACATTCTATATCCTGCACAGTAAACAGTTATATTATATTATGGTGCATTCTATATCCTGCACAGTAAACAGTTCTATTATATTACATTCTATATCCTGCACAGTAAACAGTTATGTTATATTATATTATGGTACATTCTATATCCTGCACAGTAAACAGTTCTATTATATTATGGTACATTCTATATCCTGCACAGTAAACAGTTCTATTATATTATGGTGCATTCTATATCCTGCACAGTAAACAGTTATATTATATTATGGTGCATTCTATATCCTGCACAGTAAACAGTTATATTATATTATGGTGCATTCTATATCCTGCACAGTAAACAGTTCTATTATATTATGGTGCATTCTATATCCTGCACAGTAAACAGTTCTATTATATTATGGTGCATTCTATATCCTGCACAGTAAACAGTTATATTATATTGCATTCTATATCCTGCACAGTAAACAGTTCTATTATATTATGGTGCATTCTATATCCTGCACAGTAAACAGTTCTATTATATTATGGTGCATTCTATATCCTGCACAGTAAACAGTTATATTATATTATGGTGCATTCTATATCCTGCACAGTAAACAGTTATATTATATTATGGTACATTCTATATCCTGCACAGTAAACAGTTATATTATATTACATTCTATATCCTGCACAGTAAACAGTTATATTATATTACATTCTATATCCTGCACAGTAAACAGTTCTATGATATTATGGTGCATTCTATATCCTGCACAGTAAACAGTTATATTATATTACATTCTATATCCTGCACAGTAAACAGTTATATTATATTACATTCTATATCCTGCACAGTAAACAGTTAGATTATATTATGGTACATTCTATATCCTGCACAGTAAACAGTTATATTATATTACATTCTATATCCTGCACAGTAAACAGTTATATTATATTACATTCTATATCCTGCACAGTAAACAGTTCTATGATATTATGGTGCATTCTATATCCTGCACAGTAAACAGTTATATTATATTACATTCTATATCCTGCACAGTAAACAGTTATATTATATTACATTCTATATCCTGCACAGTAAACAGTTATATTATATTACATTCTATATCCTGCACAGTAAACAGTTATATTATATTATGGTACATTCTATATCCTGCACAGTAAACAGTTATATTATATTATGGTGCATTCTATATCCTGCACAGTAAACAGTTATATTATATTATGGTGCATTCTATATCCTGCACAGTAAACAGTTATATTATATTACATTCTATATCCTGCACAGTAAACAGTTCTATTATATTATGGTGCATTCTATATCCTACACAGTAAACAGTTATATTATATTACATTCTATATCCTGCACAGTAAACAGTTCTATTATATTATGGTACATTCTATATCCTGCACAGTAAACAGTTCTATTATATTATGGTACATTCTATATCCTGCACAGTAAACAGTTCTATTATATTATGGTGCATTCTATATCCTGCACAGTAAACAGTTATATTATATTACATTCTATATCCTGCACAGTAAACAGTTCTATTATATTATGGTACATTCTATATCCTGCACAGTAAACAGTTATATTATATTACATTCTATATCCTGCACAGTAAACAGTTATATTACATTCTATATCCTGCACAGTAAACAGTTATATTATATTACATTCTATATCCTGCACAGTAAACAGTTCTATTATATTATGGTGCATTCTATATCCTGCACAGTAAACAGTTCTATTATATTATGGTGCATTCTATATCCTGCACAGTAAACAGTTATATTATATTACATTCTATATCCTGCACAGTAAACAGTTCTATTATATTATGGTACATTCTATATCCTGCACAGTAAACAGTTCTATTATATTATGGTGCATTCTATATCCTGCACAGTAAACAGTTATATTATATTATGGTACATTCTATATCCTGCACAGTAAACAGTTATATTATATTATGGTGCATTCTATATCCTGCACAGTAAACAGTTATATTATATTATGGTGCATTCTATATCCTGCACAGTAAACAGTTCTATTATATTATGGTACATTCTATATCTTGCACAGTAAACAGTTATATTATATTATGGTGCATTCTATATCCTGCACAGTAAACAGTTCTATTATATATTATGGTACATTCTATATCCTGCACAGTAAACAGTTATATTATATTACATTCTATATCCTGCACAGTAAACAGTTATATTATATTACATTCTATATCCTGCACAGTAAACAGTTCTATTATGTCACATTCTATATACTGCACAGTAAACAATTATATGATGGTACATTCTATATGTCACATTCTATATACTGCACAGTAAACAGTTCTATTATATTATGGTACATTCTATATCCTGCACAGTAAACAGTTATATTATATTACATTCTATATCCTGCACAGTAATCAGTTATATTATATTACATTCTATATCCTGCACAGTAAACAGTTCTATTATATTACATTCTATATCCTGCACAGTAAACAGTTCTATTATATTACATTCTATATCCTGCACAGTAAACAGTTATATTATATTATGGTGCATTCTACATCCTGCACAGTAATCAGTTATATTATATTATGGTACATTCTATATCCTGCACAGTAAACAGTTATATTATATTATGGTACATTCTATATCCTGCACAGTAAACAGTTATATTATATTATGGTACATTCTATATCCTGCACAGTAAACAGTTATATTATATTATGGTGCATTCTATATCATGCACAGTAAACAGTTCTATTATATTATGGTACATTCTATATCCTGCACAGTAAACAGTTCTATTATATTACATTCTATATCCTGCACAGTAAACAGTTATGTTATATTATATTATGGTACATTCTATATCCTGCACAGTAAACAGTTCTATTATATTATGGTACATTCTATATCCTGCACAGTAAACAGTTCTATTATATTATGGTGCATTCTATATCCTGCACAGTAAACAGTTATATTATATTACATTCTATATCCTGCACAGTAAACAGTTCTATTATATTATGGTGCATTCTATATCCTGCACAGTAAACAGTTCTATTATATTATGGTGCATTCTATATCCTGCACAGTAAACAGTTCTATTATATTATGGTGCATTCTATATCCTGCACAGTAAACAGTTATATTATATTGCATTCTATATCCTGCACAGTAAACAGTTCTATTATATTATGGTGCATTCTATATCCTGCACAGTAAACAGTTCTATTATATTACATTCTATATCCTGCACAGTAAACAGTTCTATTATATTACATTCCATATCCTGCACAGTAAACAGTTATATTATATTACATTCTATATCCTGCACAGTAAACAGTTATATTATATTACATTCTATATCCTGCACAGTAAACAGTTATATTATATTACATTCTATATCCTGCACAGTAAACAGTTATATTATATTACATTCTATATCCTGCACAGTAAACAGTTATATTATATTGCATTCTATATCCTGCACAGTAAACAGTTATATTATATTACATTCTATATCCTGCACAGTAAACAGTTATATTATATTATGGTGCATTCTATATCCTGCACAGTAAACAGTTATATTATATTATGGTGCATTCTATATCCTGCACAGTAAACAGTTATATTATATTACATTCTATATCCTGCACAGTAAACAGTTATATTATATTACATTCTATATCCTGCACAGTAAACAGTTATATTATATTACATTCTATATCCTGCACAGTAAACAGTTATATTATATTATGGTGCATTCTATATCCTGCACAGTAAACAGTTATATTATATTGCATTCTATATCATGCACAGTAAACAGTTATATTATGTTGGGTTTTTAAAACTTGTATCTATACATTGACTCACCTACACAAATCCAACACCCACACACGTCACTCTACTCACCCATCACGGTGCCGATCTTGTTGGTGAGGACAGAGTCAGTGTGGTCCAGCCATTCGCCTCCGGTCAGTCCCTCTTTGAACCTGGACAGGTCAAATAAATGTAAAATCATGATATGAAGGATCAGGGGAATTCCTGACAATGTGACAGATCATGTACGTGACAATCATAGATAATATTCAATCTACATACAGTACCAGTCAAAAGTTTGGACACACTTTTTTTTTTACTATTTTCTACATTGTAGAATAATAGTGAATACATCATCACTAAGCTAAGGACCCTCTTCAACTGGATCCTGGACTTCCTGATGGGCCGCCCCCAGGTGGTAAGGGTAGGTAACAACACATCTGCCACGCTGATCCTCAACACGGGGGCCCCTCAGGGGTGCGTGCTCAGTCCCCTCCGTATTCTCTGTTCACCCATGACTGTATGGCCAAGCACAACTCCAACACCATCATTAAGTTTGCAGACGACACAACAGTAGTAGGCCTGATCACCAACAACTATGAGACATAGGGAGGAGGTCAGAGACCTGGCAGTGTGGTGCCAGGAAAACAACCTCTCCCTCAGCGTGATCAAGACAAACACGATGATTGTGGACTACAGGAAAAAGGAGGACCGAGCACGTCCCCTTTCTCATCGACAGGGCTGTAGTGGAGCAGGTTGAGAGCTTCAAGTTCCTTGGTGTCCTCATCACCAACAAACTAACATGGTCCAAGCACACCAAGACAGTCGTGAAGAGGGCACGACAAAACCTATTCCCCCTCAGGAGACTGAAAATATTTGGCATGGGTCCTCAGATCCTCAAAAGGTTCTACAGCTGCACCATCGAGAGCATCCTGACTAGTAGCATCACTGCCTGGTATGGCAACTGCTCAGGCTCCGACCGCAAGGCACTACAGAGGGTAGTGCGTATGGCCTAGTACATCACTGGGGCCAAACTTCCCGCCATCCAGGACCTCTATACCAGTGTCAGAGGAAGGCTCTAAAAATTGCCAAGGACTCCAGCCACCCTAGTCATAGACTGTTCTCTCTGCTACCGCACGGCAAGCGGTACCAGAGCGCCAAGTCTAGGTCAAAAAGGCTTCTTAACAGATTCTACCCCCAAGCCATAAGACTCCTGAACAGCTAATCAAATGGCTACCCAGACTATTTGGAATGTACCCACCCCACCCCCCATTTTTTACGCTGCTGCTACTCTGTTTATGGTCTATGCATAGTCACTTTAATAACTCTACCTACATGTACATATTACCTCAATTACCTTGACTAACCGGTGCCCCCGCACGTTGACTCTGTACCGGTACCCCCCTGTATATAGCCTCCACATTGACTCTGTACCGTAATACTCTGTATATAGCCTCCACATTGACTCTGTACCGTAACACCCTGTATATAGTCTCCACATTGACTCTGTACCGTAATACCCTGTATATAGCCTCGCTACTGTTATTTTATTGTTGCTCCTTAATTATTTGTTATATTTCTATGTATTTTTTTGTTTTCTTAAAACTGCATTGTTAGTTAAGGGCTTGTAAGTAAGCATTTCACTGTAAGGTCTACTACACCTGTTGTATTCGGCGCATGTGACAAATAACATTTTATTTTTTAAATTTTATTTTAAACTATGAAATAACACATATGGAATCATGTCGTAACCAAAAAAGTGTTAAACAAATCAAACTATATTTCAGATTCTTCAAAGTAGCCACCCTTTGCGTTGATGATAACTTTGCACACTCTTGGCATTTTATCAGTGTGTTGGGACATTTTCCTGTTGAGAAACAAAGGATAGTCCCACAACGGGATGGGATGGCGTATCGCTGCAGAATGCTGTGGTAGCCATGCTGGTTAAGTCCGCCTTGAATTCTAAATAAATCACTGAGAGTGCCACCAGCAAAGCACCCCCACACCATCACACCTCCTCCTCCATGCTTCACTGTGGGAACCACACATGCGGAGATCATCCATTCACCTACTCTGCGTCTCACAAAGACACGGAGGTCGGAACAAAAAATCTCACATTTGGACTCATCAGATCAAAGGACAGATTTCCACAGGTCTAATGTCCATTGCTCGTGTTTCTTGGCCCAAGCAAGTCTCTCCTTATTGGTGTCCTTAAGTAGTGGATTCAATTGGACCATGAAGGCCTGATTTACACAGTCTCCTCTGAACAGATGATGTTGAGATGTGTCTGTACTTGAACTCTGTGAAGCATTTATTTGGGCTTCAATTTCTGAGGCGGGTAACTCTAATGAACTTATCCTCTGCAACGGAGGTAACTCTGGGTCTTCCTTTCCTGTGGCAGTCCTCATGAGAGCCAGTTTCATCATAGCGCTTGATGGTTTTTGCGACTGCACTTGAAGAAACTTTCAAAGGTCTTTACATTCTCCGGATTGACTGACCTTCATGTCTTTAAAGTAATGATGGACTGTTGTTTCTCTTTGCTTATTTGATCTGTTCTTGCCATAATATGGACTTGGTCTTTTACCAAATAGGGCTATCTTCTGTATACCAACCCTATCTTGTCACAACACAACTGATTGGCTCAAGCGCATTAAGAAGGAAAGGAATTCCACAAATTAACTTTTAACAAGGCACACCTGTTAATTTAAATGCATTCCAGGTGACTACCTCATGAAGCTGGTTGAGGGAATGCCAAGAGTATGCAAAGCTGTCATCAAGGCAAAGGGTGGCTAATTTGAAGAATCTAAAATCTAAAATATATTTTCATTTGGTTAACACTTTTTTGGTTACTACAACTCCATATGTGTTATTTCATAGTTTTGATGTCCTCACTATTATTCTACAATGTAGAAAATAGTGAAAAATATAGAAAACCCCTTGAATGAGTAGATGTGTTCAAACTTTTGACTGGTATTTTTTTTTTTTTTAAGGATCAAAGACCTGGTCAGTATGGGCTGGTTACTGAGCAGAACCACCAGGATCCACAGAGCTGCTGTTACACTGCTGGAGTGGAGGTGCTCCTCCGTGAACATTAACAACCAGTCAAATCCCAGGGTACGCACCAACTCCTCACATGCCCTGTAGGGGGGGACAGAGAGCAGTCAGGCTACACACAACACAGTCAAATCCCAGGGTACGCACCAACTCCTCACATGCCCTGTAGGGGGGGACAGAGAGCAGTCAGGCTACACACAACACAGTCAAATCCCAGGGTACGCACCAACTCCTCACATGCCCTGTAGGGGGGGACAGAGAGCAGTCAGGCTACACACAACACAGTCAAAGCCCAGGGTACGCACCAACTCCTCACATGCCCTGTAGGGGGGGACAGAGAGCAGTCAGGCTACACACAACACAGTCAAAGCCCAGGGTACGCACCAACTCCTCACATGCCCTGTAGGGGGGGACAGAGAGCAGTCAGGCTACACACAACACAGTCAAAGCCCAGGGTACGCACCAACTCCTCACATGCCCTGTAGGGGGGGACAGAGAGCAGTCAGGCTACACACAACACAGTCAAAGCCCAGGGTACGCACCAACTCCTCACATGCCCTGTAGGGGGGGACAGAGAGCAGTCAGGCTACACACAACATAGTCAAAGCCCAGGGTACGCACCAACTCCTCACATGCCCTGTAGGGGGGGACAGAGAGCAGTCAGGCTACACACAACACAGTCAAAGCCCAGGGTACGCACCAACTCCTCACATGTCCTGTAGGGGGGGACAGAGAGCAGTCAGGCTACACACAACACAGTCAAAGCCCAGGGTACGCACCAACTCCTCACATGTCCTGTAGGGGGGGACAGAGAGCAGTCAGGCTACACACAACACAGTCAAAGCCCAGGGTACGCACCAACTCCTCACATGCCCTGTAGGGGGGGACAGAGAGCAGTCAGGCTACACACGACACAGTCAAAGACAGTACAGTATGAAGAGGGGCAGAAACTCCTTCTCCAATAGAAATCCCAGTTGTAGGTGATGTCATGGCGACGTTGGGTAGCTAAATTCATGCGTAGAAACACGTAAATCGTGCCTAACAGTTGTCTCGCGCCGAACTACGTACGTCAAATCATAAAGGCAGTCCTTCAATATAAATTTTTTTTTTTTTTTTTACAAAAATTAAAACGCGTCAGTTTGTCACTTTCACGAGGTTGGAGTTAATAACATGTTAAACTAGTGAAGACATCGTCTTCTTCTTCATCGTCTTCTTCTTCATCGTCGTCTTCTTCGTCTTTCCATTTGGAGAATATTAACTATGGAAGAATTTATCACTTCTCTCATTGTCTTGTCAAACCCTGGCCTGGTCTGTTTTTGTCTGTTTCGCAAGTGTTACCGGAAGTCTCTGGATGTTGCACCTCTGGGTTTTTAGAAACTCTGTGACGCGATTACACACAAGCACGCACAGGCATACACACACGCGCACACACACACACTGTGACGTACTGTGCGTTGACGGTGCATTTCTCCTTGGATGTGAAGAGCAGTTTGAGGAGGATGTCGAGCAGTCTGTTCCTCAACAGGATCAGGTTGGCCGACAGAAGACCCCCAAAGTCTTCATCATTACCTGGAACACAATAGACAATATTACCACTACTATTACTACAATAATATTACTGTGCTGAATACTGAGAGGAGACCCCCAATGTCTTCATCACTTGGAACACAAATTAAGTGATTTAAAAAAAAATGTATTCATGCGATTTTAGAATCAACAAAAATGGAACCGAACAGCATAGTTTTGGCATTGTACAAACATCTGTATGTACATCAGGGACAATAACTAGTTAGTGACAATAATCTCTATGCTAGTTAGTGACAATAATCTCTATGCTAGTTAGTGACAATAATCTCTATACTAGTTAGTGACAATAATCTCTATACTAGTTAGTGACAATAATCTCTATACTAGTTAGTGACAATAATCGCTATACTAGTTAGTGACAGTATCTCTATACTAGTTAGTGACAATAATCTCTATACTAGTTAGTGACAATAAACTCTATACTAGTTAAGGACAATAATCTCTATGCTAGTTAGTGACAATAATATCTATACTAGTTAGTGACAATAATATCTATACTAGTTAGTGACAATAATCTCTATACTAGTTAGTGACAATAATCTCTATACTAGTTAGTGACAATAATCTCTATACTAGTTAGTGACAATAATCTCTATACTAGTTAGTGACAATAATCTCTATACTAGTTAGTGACAATAATCGCTATACTAGTTAGTGACAATAATCGCTATACTAGTTAGTGACAGTATCTCTATACTAGTTAGTGACAATAATCTCTATACTAGTTAGTGACAATAATCTCTATACTAGTTAGTGACAATAATCTCTATACTAGTTAGTGACAATAATCTCTATACTAGTTAGTGAAAATAATCGTTCTACTAGTTAGTGACAATAATCTCTATACTAGTTAGTGACAATAATCTCTATACTAGTTAGTGACAATAATCTCTATACTAGTTAGTGACAATAATCTCTATACTAGTTAGTGACAATAATCTCTATACTAGTTAGTGACAATAATCTCTATACTAGTTAGTGACAATCTGCGTCAAAAACACATGATTTTGACACACACACACAGACACACAACATACGGGACACACACATACAGACCACACACAGGGACACAGAACACCACACACAACACACAACCAGACACACCACCACCCAGACACACACCCACACAACACAGACCACAACAAACAGACGAGACAGAGGGTTTGGGGGAGAAAACTACTCTCATTACGCAGCTGACTGTCCCCAGTACAGGTTGAACAGTGTTATCAAAGCCTGGCGCATGAGAGACACACACATGGTGCACACACACACACACACACACAACCACCCACACCACATGGTGCAACATTACACACATGGTGCACACACAACAGCCGAAGAGAACACACACACACACACACACAGGTGCAAAAAACACCCACAGAAGAACACACACACCACACCACACACACACACAGCACACACCACACCACACACGGCACAACACCACCCCACACACACACCACATCACACACACAACACACACACACGGTGCACACACGAACGGATGAACACACACAAGCACATTTTCACAGTAAGAGTGAGTCACATGTGTCTGAGTACATAAACTGTATTGCAAGGCTGACTTTGCTGGGTGGCTTTCTGGTAACGTATGTGTGTGTCCTTCTCCCCTGTTAGAAAAACGGTGGAATGCAGACGACCATGTCCGTGCCCTTCCACCCGGTGAAGTGTCTGTATCTGTTCTTTGACCTTCATCACATGGCCGAGGCCCTGGAGCAACACCAGAACTCAGAGCTGCCCAGGCTGACCCGTCGGGCCTGCTGCAGAAGGTCTTCGCAAGGTCTGTAGGTCAAACCCCTATTCCCTAACCCCACTACTCCTTAGGCCCCTCTCTCACCTAGCCCTTCCCACCTGGCTTCTAGCCCCCCTTCTCTAGCTCAGTTTCCCCCATATCGGCTAAGCTATGTGGGTAGGGGTTCTGGGGAAGCTATGTGGGGGTAAGGGGTATTCCGTGGTTAAGCTATGTGGGGTAAGGTGGATCCTGGTGAAGCTATGTGGGATAAGGGGTAAGAGGGTATCCTGTTGAAGCTTATGTGGGTAAGGGGGTATCCTGGTGAAGACTATGGGGTGGTGGTAACGGGTATAGTAAAGTGTATTTTACTATGTTAAAACTCTTTATTACTGTGTTGTTACTAATCTGGTGAACTTGTTACTTGTCCTCTCCTGCGGAGTGAACTGGCCCAGAAAGACGACCGTCCAGCTACTCTTCTCTGCCATCCACGTAGTGGGTGCCCCCCCCACACCTTGCCCTGGCGGAAGGCGATGGTCAGGGTCCTCAACACCATCTTCCGACACGGACTCAGCGCAACGTCATCAAGGTATAATCACGGTGAAGTTTGGGGTTGGTTGTTTTGGCAAAATTCAGAAAATCATTCACCATCATTTCCAGAGTATCTTGTTGTAGAGGATTCCACTTGTATGTTAAATAAATTCCAGTTTTATTCCTCCAAAAAATTGTCAACTCCAAATGGGGAATTCTTGGGAAACTGTGGCGTTTGTGAACGTTTTGAATTTTTACACCCTAAACATGGTGTGTCTGTTACCGAGAACTGCAGATGGAGTTGACCGATGGATGGTGTGTGTTGTGTGTGTGTGTGTTGTGTGTGTGTGTGTGTGGTGTGGTGTGTGTGCTGTGTGTGTGTGTGTGTTGTTTGCTGTGTGTGTGTGTGTGTGTGTGTGTCTGCTGCCTATTAACTGCTCCCTCCCTCCTCCTCCCTCCGTCAGAGAAGTAGTGCCTGCCACATGTATCCAGAAACAGTGCAGCAGTCAGATGGACCTCTTCACCCCTGGAGATCGTAGAGATGTTTGCTGGTCGTCCTGCTTCCTGAAGGACTCCAGGCGACGTCTCTCAGGACCCTGCTGGAACGACTTCAGGATGTGCAGGGATACACATTCCTCTGGCGACTCATGTCTCAGGAGGTAATATTAGAGGTGTGTGTGTGTGTGTGTGTGTGTGTGTGTGTGTGTGTGTGTGTGTGTGTGTGTGTGTGTGTGTGTGTGTGTCTGGTGTTGTGTGTGTGTGTGTGGTGTGTGTTCTAACAACGTCCATCCCCAGAAATATACTAAACAAAACTTATGTGTGGAGGTAACCATAACAACTTTGAGGAGGGAGATCCCATAAAACAACTGTGAGAGGAAGGTTCCCATAACCACATCTATGTTAGGGCGGGGTAACACCACTTGTAGAGGGAAAGGTTAATCCTACCATATTAAGAGGTATCCATAACACACTATGTGTAGAGGATAGAGGAAGGGGTTATACGCATACCACCACTACTGTTGTAGAGGAGAGGAAGGGGTTAATACCATAACACACTATGTTGTAGAGGAGAGTAAGGGTTAATACCATAAACACACTATGTTTGTAGAGGAAGAGAGGTTAATACCATAAAACACCTAGGTTGTAGAGGAGAGGAAGGGTTAATACCATAAACACACTATGTTGTAGAGGAAGGGGTTAATACCATAACACACTATGTTGTAGAGGAAGGGGTGTAATACCATAAACACACTATGTTTATGTAGAGGCAAGAGGAAGGGGTTAATACCATAACACACTATTTGTAGAGAGGGAAGGGGTTAATACCATAACACCACTATGTTTTAGAGGAGAGGAAGGGTTAATACCATAACACACTATGTTGTAGAGGGAAGTGGAGGGTTAATACCATAACACACTATGTTGTAGAGGAAGGGGTTAATACCATAACCACACTATTGTTGTAGAGGAAGAGGAAGGGTTACTACCATAAACACACTATGTTGTAGAGGAAGGGTTATACCATAACACACTATGTTGTAGAGGAAGGGGGTTAATACCATAACACACTATGTTGTAGAGGAAGGGGTTAATACCATAACACACTATGTTGTAGAGGAAGAGGAAGGGTTAATAACATAACCCTATGTTTAGAGGAAGGGGGTTATACCATACACACTATGTTGTAGAGAGAGAAGGGTTATACCATAACACACTATGTTGTAGAGGGAAGGGGTTAATACCCATAACACCTTGTTGTATGGTAGAGGAAAGGGGTTAATACACATAACACACTATGTTGTAGGGAAGGGTTAATACCATAACCACCTATGTTGTAGAGAAGGGTTAATACCATAAACACACTATGTTGTAGAGGAAGGGGTTTAATACCATAACACACTATGTTGTAGAGGGCAGGGGTTAATACCATAACACAACTATGTTGTAGAGGAAGGGGTTATACCATAACCACACTATGTTGTAGAGGAAGGGGTTAATACCATAACACACTATGTTGTAGAGGAAGGGGTTAATACCATAACACACTAGTTGTAGAGGAAGAGGAAGGGTTAATACCATAACACACTATGTTTGTAGAGGAGAGGAAGGGGTTAATACCCATACCACTATGTTGTAGAGGAAAGGGTTAATACATAACACACTATGTTGTAGAGAAAGGGGTTAATACGCATAAACACACTATGTTGTAGAGAGAGGAGGGGTTAATACCAATAAACACACACTATGTTGTAGAGGAAGGGGTTAATACCATAAAACACCTATGTTGTAGAGGAAGGGGGTTAATACCATAAACACACTATGTTGTAGAGGAAGGGGGTTAATACCATAACACACTATGTTGATAGGAATGGGTTAACCATAACACACTATGTGTAGGAAGGGGTTAATACCATAACACACTATGTTGTAGAGGAAGGGGTTAATAACCATAACACACTATGTTGTAGAGGAAGGGGTTAATACCATAACCACTTGTTTAAGAGGAAGGGGTAATCCACCTAACACACTATGTTGTAGAGGAAGGGGTTAATACATAACACACTATGTTGTAGAGGAAGGGGTTAATACCATAACACACTATGTTGTAGAGGAAGGGTTAATACCAATAACACACTATGTTGTAGAGGAGAGGGGGGTTAATACCATAACACACTATGTTGTAGAGGAAGAGGGGTTAATACCATAACACACTATGTTGTATAGAGAGAGAAGGGGTTAATACCTAACACACTATGTTGTCAGGGAAGGGGGTTAATACCATAACACCTATGTTGTAGAGGAGAGGAAGGGGTTAATACCATACAACACACTATGTTTAGAGAGGAAGGGGTTATACCATAACACACTGATGTAGGGAGAGGAAGGGGTTAATACCATAACACACTATGTTGTAGAGGAAGGGGGTTAATACCATAAACACACTATGTTTGTAGAGGAAGAGGGTTAATACCATAACACACTATTAATTGTAGAGGAAGGGGTTTAATACCATAACACACTATGTTGTAGAGAAGGGGTTATACCATAAACACACACTATGTTGTAGAGGAAGAGGAGGGGTAATACCATAACACACTAATTTGTAGAGCAGGGGTTAATACCATACACACTATGTTGTAGAGGAAGGGGTTAATACCAATAACCTCCCCTCTACAACATAGTGTGTTATGGTATTAACCCCTTCCTCTACAACATAGTGTGTTATGGTATTTAACCCTTCCTCTACACACATAGTGTGTTATGGATTAACCCTTCCTCTCCTCTACAACATAGTGTGTATGGTATTAACCCTTCTTCTACAACATAGTGTGTTATGGTATTAACCCCTTCCTCTACAACATAGTGTGTTATGTTATTAAACCCCTTCCTCTACAACATAGTGTGTTATGGTATTAACCCCTTCCTCTACAACATAGTGTGTTATGGTATTAACCCCTTCCTCTACAACATAGTGTGTTATGGTATTAACCCCTTCCTCTACAACATAGTGTGTTATGGTATTAACCCCTTCCTCTACAACATAGTGTGTTATGGTATTAACCCCCTCCTCTACAACATAGTGTGTTATGGTATTAACCCCTTCCTCTCCTCTACAACATAGTGTGTTATGGTATTAACCCCTTCCTCTCCTCTACAACATAGTGTGTTATGGTATTAACCCCTTCCTCTACAACATAGTGTGTTATGGTATTAACCCCCTCCTCTACAACATAGTGTGTTATGGTATTAACCCTTCCTCTACAACATAGTGTGTTATGGTATTAACCCCTTCCTCTACAACATAGTGTGTTATGGTATTAACCCCTTCCTCTACAACATAGTGTGTTATGGTATTAACCCCTTCCTCTACAACATAGTGTGTGTATGTATTAACCCTTCCTCTACAACATAGTGTGTTATGGATTAACCCCTTCCTCTACAACATAGTGTGTTATGGTATTAAACCCCTTCCTCTACAACATAGTGTGTATGGTATTACCCCTTCCTCTACAACATAGTGTGTTATGGTATTAACCCCTTCCTCTCCTCTACAACATAGTGTGTTATGGTATTAACCCCTTCCTCTACAACATAGTGTGTTATGGTATTAACCCCTTCCTCTTCCTCTACAACATAGTGTGTTATGGTATTAACCCCTTCCTCTACAACATAGTGTGTTATGGTATTAACCCCTTCCTCTACAACATAGTGTGTTATGGTATTAACCCCTTCCTCTTCCTCTACAACATAGTGTGTTATGGTATTAACCCCTTCCTCTCCTCTACAACATAGTGTGTTATGGTATTAACCCCTTCCTCTAAACATAGTGTGTTATGGTATTAACCCCTTCCCTCTACAACATAGTGTGTTATGGTATTAACCCCTTCCTCTACAACATAGTGTGTTATGGTATTAACCCCTTCCTCTACAACATAGTGTGTTATGGTATTAACCCCCTCCTCTACAACATAGTGTGTTATGGTATTAACCCCTTCCTCTACAACATAGTGTGTTATGGTATTAACCCCTTCCTCTACAACATAGTGTGTTATGGTATTAACCCCTTCCTTCCTCACAACATAGTGTTTATGGTATTAACCCCTTCTCTACACATAGTGTGTTATGGTATAACCCTTCCTCTCCTACACATAGTGTGTTATGGTATTAACCCCTTCCTCTTCCTCTACAACATAGTGTGTTATGGTATTAACCCCTTCCTCTTCCTCTACAACATAGTGTGTTATGGTATTAACCCCTTCCTCTTCCTCTACAACATAGTGTGTTATGGTATTAACCCCTTCCTCTACAACATAGTGTGTTATGGTATTAACCCCTTCCTCTACAACATAGTGTGTTATGGTATTAACCCCTTCTCTTCCTCTACAACATAGTGTGTTATGGTATTAACCCCTTCCTCTTCCTCTACAACATAGTGTGTTATGGTATTAACCCCTTCCTCTACAACATAGTGTGTTATGGTATTAACCCCTTCCTCTCCTCTACAACATAGTGTGTTATGGTATTAACCCCTTCCTCTTCCTCTACAACATAGTGTGTTATGGTATTAACCCCTTCCTCTTCCTCTACAACATAGTGTGTTATGGTATTAACCCCTTCCTCTACAACATAGTGTGTTATGGTATTAACCCCCTCCTCTACAACATAGTGTGTTATGGTATTAACCCCTTCCTCTCCTCTACAACATAGTGTGTTATGGTATTAACCCCTTCCTCTCCTCTACAACATAGTGTGTTATGGTATTAACCCTTCCTCTCCTCTACAACATAGTGTGTTATGGTATTAACCCCTTCCTCTCCTCTACAACATAGTGTGTTATGGTATTAACCCCTTCCTCTACAACATAGTGTGTTATGGTATTAGTAGTATCTCCCCTGGGGGGAGATGGAGTTGTTGATATTGAAACACACACACACACACACACACACACACACACACACACACACACACACACACACACACACACACACACACACACACACACACACACACACACACACACACCTCTAATATTAGCCTACCTGAGCATGAGGTCGCAGAGGAATGTGTATCCCTGACACATCCTGAAGTCGTCCAGCAGGGTCTGAGAGACGTCGCTGGAGTCCTTCAGGAAGCAGGACAGACCAGCAAACATCTCTACGATCTCCAGGGGTGAGAGGTCATCTGACTGCTGCATGTTCTGGATACATGTGGCCAGGCACTCTTTCTCTGAGGGAGGGAGGAGGGAGGGAGGTTAATATGGCAGCAGACACACACACACACACACACACACACACACACACACACACACACACACACACACACACACACACCACACACACACACACACACACACACACACACACACACACCATCCATCGTGTCCATCCATCTGCATGTTCTCGGTACACAGACACCAACCATTTAGGGTTGTAAAAATTCAGAAAACGTTCCCAAAAACGCACAGTTTTCCCAGAATTCCCATTTGGAGGCTTGACAAATTTTTGGAGGGAATAAAACTGGAATTTATTTAACAATTACAAGTGGAAATCCTCTCAACAAGATATCTGGAAATGATGGGAATATTTTCTGAATTTTGCCAAAACAACCAACCCCAAACTCTCACCGTGGATATACTTGATGACGTTGACGCTGAGTCCGTGTCGTGAGATGGTGGTGAGGACCTGACCAGCGCTCTTCCTCCAGGGCAGGTTGTGGGGGGGGCACCACGACGTGATGGCAGAGAAGAGTAGCTGGAGGTCGTCTTTCTGGGCCAGTTCCTCCGCAGGAGAGACAAAGCTACACAGCTTCACCAGGATCTAGTAACAACACAGTAATAAAAGAGTTTTAACATATTAAAAACACTTTACTATACCCGTTACCCCACATAGCTTCACCAGGATACCCCTTACCCCACATAGCTTCACCAGGATACCTCTTACCCCCTTACTCCACATAGCTTCACCAGGATACCCCTTACCCCACATAGCTTCACCAGGATACCCCTTACCCCACATAGCTTCACCAGGATACCCCTTACCCCACATAGCTTAGCCAGGATATGGGGGAACTGAGCTAGAGAAGGGGGGCTAGAAGCCAGGATGGAAGGGCTAGGGAGGAGGGGCTAAGGAGTAGTGTTTAGGGAATAGGGGTTGACTACAGACCTGTGCGAAGACCTTCTGCAGCAGGGCCCGACGGTCAGCCTGGGGCAGCTCTGAGGTCTGTGTGGCTCCAGGGGCCTCGGCCATGTGAGGAAGGTCAAAGAACAGATACAGACACTTCACCAGGGTGGAGGGCACCGACATGGTCGTCATGCAGTCCACCGTTTTCTACAGGGAGGAGAAGGACACACACATACGTTACAGAAAGCCCCAGCAAAATCAGCCTTGCAATTACCAGTTATGTACTCAGACACAGTGACTCACTCTTACCTGTGAAAAGTGTGCTTGTGTGTGTTCATTCCGTTCGTGTGTGCACCGTGTGTGTGTGTGTGTGTGTGTGTGTGTGTGTGTGTGTGTGTGTGTGTGTGTGTGTGTGTGTGTGTGTGTGTGTGTGTGTGTGTGTGTGTTCATTCTGTGCGTGTTTGCACCATGTGTGTGTGTGTGTGTGTTCATTCCGTGCGTGTGTGCACCATGTGTGTATGTGCACCATGTGTGTGTGTGTGTGTGTGTGTGTGTGTGTGTGTGTGTGCACCATGTGTGTGTCTCTCATGCGCCAGGCTTTGATAACACTGTCAACCTGTACTGGGGACAGCTCAGTGCAGTAATGAGAGTAGTTCTCCCCAAACCTCTGTCTGTCTGTTTGTGTGTGTCTGTGTGTGTGTGTGTGTGTGTCTGTGTGTGTGTCTGTGTGTGTGTGTGTGTGTGTGTGTGTCTGTGTCTGTGTGTGTGTCTGTATGTGTGTGTCTGTATGTTTGTGTCTGGATGTGTGTGTGTCAAAATCATGGCTGTTTATTGACGCAGAGGGAAAAACACAGAAACAGAAGTGTTCTTATTAATGTAAATGATTCACGCATTTCACACACACACACACACACCCCCACCCACACCCACACACACACACACACACACACAGGTGTATATATGCAAGGCTGCAGTGTTGTGCTGTGAGCAGAGCTCCCCTCCATTAATTACTGAGATGCCTGGGGGAGGAGAGGAGGGGGGAGGAGAGTAGAGGGGGGAGAGGGGAGGGGAGGACTCATATCGCTGAATCTTTGAGAAGAGCAGTAACACAAGACACACACAGCAAAACAGAACAGAACAGAACAGAACAGAGGAGAGGAGAGGAGAGGAGAGAGAGGAGAGGAGAGAGAGGAGAGAGGAGAGAGGAGAGGAGAAGAATGGGGAGGAGAGCAGAGGAGAGGAGAGGAGAGGCGGGAGGAGAGGAGAGGAGAGCAGAGGAGAGCAGAGAGCAGAGGAGAAGAGGGAGAGGGAGGAGAGCAGAGGGGAGGAGGGGGAGGGGAGGGGAGGAGGGGAGGAGAGGGGAGAAGAGGAAGAGGGAGGAGAGCAGAGGGGAGGAGGGGGGAGGAGAGGGGAGGAGAGGAGAGGGGAGGAGAGGGAGGGAGGAGAGCAGAGGGAGGGGAAGGGAGGAGAGCAGAGGGAAGGGAAGGGAGGAGAGCAGAGGGAAGGGAGGAGAGCAGAGGGAAGGAGGAGAGCAGAGGGAAGGAGAGTGGAGGAGAGTGGAGGAGAGGGGAAGAATGGGAGGAGACAGAGGAGAGGAGAGGAGAGGAGAGGAGAGGAGAGGAGAGGAGAGGAGAGAGCAGAGGGGAGGGGAGGAGAGCAGAGGAGAGCGGAGGAGAGGGGAGGAGGGGGGAGGAGGGGGGAGGAGGCAGAATTTAGAATGTGTTGGAGGATGAACCGAGAGAGAGAGCGCTGTG
>NC_052324.1:41855205-41901129 GCF_016432855.1 Salvelinus namaycush | reverse complement strand
AATTTCTAGACTGTATGCAAATTGTCAGTTAGTGACAATCTCTATGCTAGTCAGTGACAGTCTCTATGCTAGTCAGTGACAATCTCTATGCTAGTTAGTGACAATCTATATGCTAGTTAGTGACAATCTATATGCTAGTTAGTGACAATCTCTATGCTAGTTAGTGACAGTCTCTATGCTAGTTAGTGACAGTCTCTATGCTAGTTAGTGACAGTCTCTACGCTAGTTAGTGACAGTCTCTACGCTAGTCAGTGACAATCTCTATGCTAGTTTGTGACAATCTCTATGCTTGTTTGTGACAATCTCTATGCTAGTTAGTGACAGTCTCTATGCTAGTTAGTGACAGTCTCTATGCTAGTTAGTGACAGTCTCTATGCTAGTTAGTGACAGTCTCTATGCTAGTTAGTGACAATAATCTCTATACTAATTAGTGACAATCATATTTATACTAGTTAGTGACAATAATCTGGATGTAAATTTGTGACATTCTATATACTAGTGTAACAATCTCTGCAAATCAGTGACAATAATCTCTGTCGTATTTAATGACAATCTCTAATCTCTATGTAAATTAGTGACAATCTATATACTAGTTAGTGACAATAATCTCTATGCTAGTTAGAGACAATTATATGCTAGTTAGTGACAAATCTCTGTAAATTAGTAAATTAGTGACAATAATCTCATAACTAGTTAGTGACAATCTCTATACTAGTTAGCGACAATAATCTCTGCTATTTAGTGACAATAATATCATGCTAGTTCGTGACAATAACCTATATGTAAATTAGTGACAACAATCTCTGCTAGTTAGTGACAATAATCTCTATGTAAATTAGTGACTCTATGCTAGTTAGTGACAATGATATCTACGTAAATTAGTGACACTATACTAGTTAGTGACAATAACCTCTATACTAGTTAGTGACAATCATCTCTATACTAATTAGTGACAAGCATCTCTATGCTAGTTAGTGACAATAATCTATAAATTAGTGAATCATCTCTATACTAATTAGTGACAATTTCTATGCCAATTAGTGACAATAATCTCTAAATTAGTGAATCATCTCTATACTAGTTAGTGACAATTTCTATACTAGTTAATGACAATCATTTCTGTAAATTAGTGACAATAATCTCTATAGTAGTTAGTGACAATAATCTAAATGCTAGTTAGTGACAATAAACTCTAAATTAGTGAATCATCTCTATACTAGTTAGTGACAATCATCTCAATACTAATTAGTGACAATAATCTCTAAATTAGTGACAATAATCTCTATGCTAGTTAGTGACAATCATCTCTATAGTAGTTAGTGACAATAATCTAAATGCTAGTTAGTGACAATAAACTCTAAATTAGTGAATCATCTCTATACTAGTTAGTGACAATCATCTCTATACTAATTAGTGACAATCATCTCTATACTAGTTAGTGACAATTTCTATGCTAGTTAATGACAATCATTTCTGTAAATTAGTGACAATAATCTCTATGCTAGTTAGTGACAATCATCTCTATAGTAGTTAGTGACAATAACCTAAATGCTAGTTAGTGACAATAATCTCCATGGTAGTTAGTGACAATCTCTAAACGAGTGTGTGTGTGTGTTACCTCCATCTATCTTCTCCTCGTTGTTGATCTCCATCACTACGAACTTCTCACACACAGCAAAGGTTGGCAGGGTGGATGAGATGAACTGGCCAAACCTATCAAACATACCATAAGACAGACACACACATGAGCTACATGGGTATACCAGTCTCATGAAGGGATTTGTAGTCCGTTACAAGGACTGGGGAGACCAGCAGCCCACCAGTAGCAAGTTTAATTCACACGTTATTCATTGCCTGGCACGGGACTTCAACCAGCAACCTTCTGACTACTGGTCCACCTCTCTGAAGTCTAGGCTTAACGTAGCAGGTCGTATGGGTTGGGGAAAGTGTAGAGTGTTATTACCGTAGCAGGTCATATGGGTTGGGGAAAGTGTAGAGTGTTATTACCGTAGCAGGTCGTATGGGTTGGGGAAAGTGTAGAGTGTGTTATTACCGTAGCAGGTCATATGGGTTGGGGAAAGTGTAGAGTGTGTTATTACCGTAGCAGGTCGTATGGGTTGGGGAAAGTGTAGAGAGTGTTATTACCGTAGCAGGTCGTATGGGTCGGGGAGCGTGTAGAGTGTTATTACCGTAGCAGGTCGTATGGGTTGGGGAAAGTGTAGAGTGTGTTATTACCGTAGCAGGTCATATGGGTTGGGGAAAGTGTAGTGTGTTATTACCGTAGCAGGTCGTATGGGTCGGGGAAAGTGTAGTGTGTTATTACCGTAGCAGGTCGTATGGGTCGGGGAAAGTGTAGTGTGTTATTACCGTAGCAGGTCGTATGGGTTGGGGAAAGTGTAGAGTGTTATTACCGTAGCAGGTCGTATGGGTTGGGGAAAGTGTAGTGTGTTATTACCGTAGCAGGTCGTATGGGTTGGGAAAGTGTAGAGTGTTATTACCGTAGCAGGTCGTATGGGTTGGGGAAAGTGTAGAGTGTTATTACCGTAGCAGGTCGTATGGGTTGGGGAAAGTGTAGAGTGTTATTACCGTAGCAGGTCGTATGGGTTGGGGAAAGTGTAGAGTGTTATTACCGTAGCAGGTCGTATGGGTTGGGGAAAGTGTAGAGAGTGTTATTACCGTAGCAGGTCGTATGGGTTGGGGAAAGTGTAGTGTGTTATTACCGTAGCAGGTCATATGGGTTGGGGAACGTGTAGTGTGTTATTACCGTAGCAGGTCGTATGGGTTGGGGAAAGTGTAGAGTGTGTTATTACCGTAGGAGGTCATATGGGTTGGGGAAAGTGTAGAGTGTGTTATTACCGTAGCAGGTCGTATGGGTTGGGGAAAGTGTAGTGTTATTACCGTAGCAGGTCGTATGGGTTGGGGAAAGTGTAGTGTGTTATTACCGTAGCGGTCGTATGGGTTGGGGAAAGTGTAGTGTTATTACCGTAGCAGGTCATATGTGGTCGGGGAACGTGTAGTGTGTTATTACCGTAGCAGGTCGTATGGGTTGGGGAAAGTGTAGAGTGTGTTATTACCGTAGCAGGTCGTATGGGTTGGGGAAAGTGTAGAGAGTGTTATTACGTAGCAGGTCGTATGGGTTGGGGAAAGTGTAGAGTGTTATTAACGTAGCAGGTCGTATGGGTTGGGGAAAGTGTAGAGTGTTATTACCGTAGGAGGTCATATGGGTTGGGGAAAGTGTAGAGTGTTATTACCGTAGCAGTCGTATGGGTTGGGGAAAGTGTAGAGAGTGTTATTAACGTAGCAGGTCGTATGGGTTGGGGAAAGTGTAGAGAGTGTTATTAACGTAGCAGGTCGATTGGGTTGGGGAAAGTGTAGAGTGTGTTATTACCGTAGCAGGTCGTATGGGTCGGGGAAAGTGTAGAGTGTGTTATTACCGTAGCAGGTCGTATGGGTTGGGGAAGTGTAGAGTGTTATTACCGTAGCAGGTCGTATGGGTTGGGGAAAGTGTAGAGTGTTATTACCGTAGCAGGTCGTATGGGTTGGGGAAAGTGTAGAGTGTGTTATACCGTAGCAGGTCGTATGGGTTGGGGAAAGTGTAGAGTGTTATTACCGTAGCAGGTCGTATGGGTTGGGGAAAGTGTAGAGAGTGTTATTACCGTAGCGGTCGTATGGGTTGGGGAAAGTGTAGAGTGTGTTATTACCGTAGCAGGTCATATGGGTTGGGGAAAGTGTAGAGTGTTATTACCGTAGCAGGTCGTATGGGTTGGGGAAAGTGTAGAGAGTGTTATTACCGTAGCAGGTCGTATGGGTTGGGAAAGTGTAGAGTGTTATTACCGTAGCAGGTCGTATGGGTTGGGGAAAGTGTAGTGTTATTACCGTAGCAGGTCATATGGGTCGGGGAACGTAGTGTGTTTTTACCGTAGCAGGTCGTATGGGTTGGGGAAAGTGTAGAGTGTGTTATTACCGTAGCAGGTCGTATGGGTTGGGGAAAGTGTAGAGTGTTATTAACGTAGCAGGTCGTATGGGTTGGGGAAAGTGTAGAGTGTTATACCGTAGCAGGTCATATGGGTTGGGGAAAGTGTAGAGTGTTATTACCGTAGCAGGTCGTATGGTTGGGGAAAGTGAGAGTGTTATTAATAGCAGGTCGTAGGGTTGGGGAAAGTGTAGAGTGTGTTATTACCGTAGCAGGTCGTATGGGTTGGGGAAAGTGTAGAGTGTTATTACCGTAGCAGGTCGTATGGGTGGGGAAAGTGTAGAGTGTGTTATTACCGTAGCAGGTCGTATGGGTGGGGAAGTGTAGAGTGTTATTACCGTAGCAGGTCATATTGGTTGGGGAAAGTGTAGAGTGTGTTATTACCGTAGCAGGTCGTATGGGTCGGGGAAAGTGTAGAGTGTGTTATTACCGTAGCAGGTCGTATGGGTCGGGGAAAGTGTAGAGTGTGTTATTACCGTAGCAGGTCGTATGGGTTGGGAAAGTGTAGAGAGTGTTATTACCGTAGCAGGTCGTATGGGTTGGGGAAAGTGTAGAGTGTGTTATTACCGTAGCAGGTCGTATGGGTTGGGGAAAGTGTAGTGTGTTTTACCGTAGCAGGTCGTATGGGTTGGGGAAAGTGTAGAGTGTGTTATTACCGTAGCAGGTCGTATGGGTTGGGGAAAGTGTAGAGTGTTATTAACGTAGCAGGTCGTATGGGTTGGGGAAAGTGTAGAGTGTTATTACCGTAGCAGGTCATATGGGTTGGGGAAAGTGTAGAGTGTTATTACCGTAGAGGTCGTATGGGTTGGGGAAAGTGTAGAGAGTGTTATTAACGTAGCAGGTCGTATGGGTTGGGGAAAGTGTAGAGAGTGTTATTACCGTAGCAGGTCATATGGGTCGGGAAAGTGTAGAGTGTGTTATTACCGTAGCAGGTCGTATGGGTCGGGGAAAGTGTAGAGTGTTATTACCGTAGCAGGTCATATTGGTTGGGGAAAGTGTAGAGTTTGTTATTACCGTAGAGGTCGTATGGGTTGGGGAAAGTGTAGAGTGTTATTACCGTAGCAGGTCATATTGGTTGGGGAAAGTGTAGAGTGTGTTATTACCGTAGCAGGTCGTATGGGTCGGGGAAAGTGTAGAGTGTTATTACCGTAGCAGGTCGTATGGGTTGGGAAAGTGTAGAGTGTGTTATTACCGTAGCAGGTCGTATGGGTTGGGGAAAGTGTAGAGTGTGTTATTACCGTAGCAGGTCGTAGGGTTGGGGAAAGTGTAGAGTGTGTTATTACCGTAGCAGGTCGTATGGGTTGGGGAAAGTGTAGAGTGTTATTACCGTAGCAGGTCGTATGGGTTGGGGAAAGTGTAGTGTGTTATTACCGTAGCAGGTCGTATGGGTTGGGGAAAGTGTAGTGTTATTACGTAGCAGGTCATATGGGTCGGGGAAAGTGTAGAGTGTTATTACCGTAGCAGGTCGATGGGTTGGGGAAAGTGTAGTGTTATTACCGTAGCAGGTCATATGGGTCGGGGAACATGTAGTGTGTTATTACCGTAGCGGTCGTATGGGTTGGGAAAGTGTAGAGTGTGTTATTACCGTAGCAGGTCGTATGGGTTGGGGAAAGTGTAGAGTGTTATTAACGTAGCAGGTCGTATGGGTTGGGGAAAGTGTAGAGTGTTATTACCGTAGCAGGTCATATTGGTTGGGGAAAGTGTAGAGTGTGTTATTACCGTAGCAGGTCGTATGGGTTGGGGAAAGTGTAGAGTGTGTTATTACCGTAGCAGGTCGTATGGGTCGGGGAAAGTGTAGAGTGTGTTATTACCGTAGCAGGTCGTATGGGTTGGGAAAGTGTAGAGAGTGTTATTACCGTAGCAGGTCGTATGGGTTGGGGAAAGTGTAGAGTGTGTTATTACCGTAGCAGGTCGTATGGGTTGGGGAAAGTGTAGAGTGTGTTATTACCGTAGCAGGTCGTATGGGTTGGGGAAAGTGTAGAGTGTGTTATTACCGTAGCAGGTCGTATGGTGGGGAAAGTGTAGTGTTATTACCGTAGCAGGTCGTATGGGTTGGGGAAAGTGTAGTGTTATTCCGTAGCAGGTCATATGGGTCGGGGAACATGTAGTGTGTTATTACCGTAGCAGGTCGTATGGGTTGGGGAAAGTGTAGAGTGTGTTATTACCGTAGCAGGTCGTATGGGTTGGGGAAAGTGTAGAGTGTTATTAACGTAGCAGGTCGTATGGGTTGGGAAAGTGTAGAGTGTTATACCGTAGCAGGTCATATGGGTTGGGAAAGTGTAGAGTGTTATTACCGTAGCAGGTCGTATGGGTTGGGGAAAGTGTAGAGAGTGTTATTAATGTAGAGGTCGTAGGGTGGGGAAAGTGTAGAGTGTGTTATTACCGTAGCAGGTCGTATGGGTTGGGGAAAGGGTAGAGTGTTATTACCGTAGCAGGTCGTATGGGTCGGGGAAAGTGTAGAGAGTGTTATTACCGTAGCAGGTCGTATGGGTTGGGGAAAGTGTAGAGTGTTATTACCGTAGCAGGTCATATTGGTTGGGGAAAGTGTAGAGTGTGTTATTACCGTAGCAGGTCGTATGGGTCGGGGAAAGTGTAGAGTGTGTTATTACCGTAGCAGGTCGTATGGGTTGGGGAAAGTGTAGAGTGTTATTACCGTAGCGGTATATTGGTTGGGGAAAGTGTAGAGTGTGTTATTACCGTAGCAGGTCGTATGGGTCGGGAAAGTGTAGAGTGTGTTATTACCGTAGCAGGTCGTATGGGTCGGGGAAAGTGTAGAGTGTGTTATTACCGTAGCAGGTCGTATGGGTTGGGGAAAGTGTAGAGTGTGTTATACCGTAGCAGGTCGTATGGTTGGGGAAAGTGTAGAGTGTTATTACCGTAGCAGGTCGTATGGGTTGGGAAAGTGTAGGTGTATTTACCGAGCAGGTCGTATGGGTTGGGAAAGTGTAGAGTGTTATTACCGTAGCAGGTCGTATGGGTTGGGGAAAGTGTAGTGTTATTACCGTAGAGGTCGTATGGGTTGGGGAAAGTGTAGTGTGTTATTACCGTGCAGGTCGTATGGGTTGGGGAAAGTGTAGTGTTATTACCGTAGCAGGTCATATGGGTCGGGGAACATGTAGTGTGTTATTACCGTAGCAGGTCGTATGGTTTGGGAAAGTGTAGAGTGTGTTATTACCGTAGCAGGTCGTATGGGTTGGGGAAAGTGTAGAGTGTTATAACGTAGCAGGTCGTATGGGTTGGGGAAAGTGTAGAGTGTTATTACCGTAGCAGGTGTATTGGTGGGGAAAGTGTAGAGTGTGTTATTACCGTAGCAGGTCGTATGGGTTGGGAAAGTGTAGGTGTGTTATTACCGTAGCAGGTCGTATGGGTCGGGGAAAGTGTAGAGTGTGTTATTACCGTAGCAGGTCGTATGGGTCGGGGAAAGTGTAGAGTGTGTTATTACCGTAGCAGGTCGTATGGGTCGGGGAAAGTGTAGAGAGTGTTATTACCGTAGCAGGTCGTATGGGTTGGGAAAGTGTAGAGTGTGTTATTACCGTAGCAGGTCGTATGGGTTGGGGAAAGTGTAGAGTGTGTTTACCGTAGCAGGTCGTATGGGTTGGGGAAAGTGTAGAGTGTGTTATTACCGTAGCAGGTCGTATGGGTTGGGGAAAGTGTAGTGTTATTACCGTAGCAGGTCGTATGGGTTGGGAAAGTGTAGTGTGTTATTACCGTAGCAGGTCGTATGGGTTGGGGAAAGTGTAGTGTTATTACCGTAGCAGGTCATATGGGTCGGGAACATGAGTGTGTTATTACGTAGCAGGTCGTATGGGTTGGGGAAAGTGTAGAGTGTGTTATTACCGAGCAGGTCGTATGGGTTGGGAAAGTGTAGAGTGTTATTAACGTAGCAGGTCGTATGGGTTGGGGAAAGTGTAGAGTGTTATTACCGTAGCAGGTGTATGGGTTGGGAAAGTGTAGAGTGTTATTACCGTAGCAGGTCGTATGGGTTGGGGAAAGTGTAGTGTTATTACCGTAGCAGGTCGTATGGGGGGGAAAGTGTAGTGTGTATTACCGTAGCAGGTCGTATGGGTTGGGGAAAGTGTAGTGTTATTACCGTAGCAGGTTATGGGTCGGGAACATGTAGTGTGTATTACGTAGCAGGTCGTATGGGTTGGGGAAAGTGTAGAGTGTGTTATTACCGTAGCAGGTCATGGGTTGGGGAAAGTGTAGAGTGTTATTAACGTAGCAGGTCGTATGGGTTGGGGAAAGTGTAGAGTGTTATTACCGTAGCAGGTCGTATTGGTTGGGGAAAGTGTAGAGTGTGTTATTACCGTAGCAGGTCGTATGGGTTGGGGAAAGTGTAGAGTGTGTTATTACCGTAGCAGGTGTGTGGTCGGGGAAAGTGTAGAGTGTGTTATTACCGTAGCAGGTCGTATGGGTGGGGAAAGTGTGAGTGTGTTATTACCGTAGCAGGTCGTATGGGTCGGGAAAGTGTAGAGAGTGTTATTACCGTAGCAGGTCGTATGGGTTGGGGAAAGTGTAGAGTGTGTTATTACCGTAGCAGGTTATGGGTGGGGAAAGTGTAGAGTGTGTTATTACCGTAGCAGGTCGTATGGGTTGGGGAAAGTGTAGAGTGTGTTATTACCGTAGCAGGTCGTATGGGTTGGGGAAAGTGTAGTGTTATTACCGTAGCAGGTCGTATGGGTTGGAAAGTGTAGTGTGTTATTACCGTAGCAGGTCGTATGGGTTGGGGAAAGTGTAGTGTTATTACCGTAGCGGTCATATGGGTCGGGGAACATGTGTTGTGTTATTACCGTAGCAGGTCGTATGGGTTGGGGAAAGTGTAGGTGTTTATTACCGTAGCAGGTCGTATGGGTTGGGGAAAGTGTAGAGTGTTATTAACGTAGCAGGTCGTATGGGTTGGGGAAAGTGTAGAGTGTTATTACCGTAGCAGGTCGTATGGGTTGGGGAAAGTGTAGAGTGTTATTACCGTAGCAGGTCGTATGGGTTGGGGAAAGTGTAGAGAGGTATTATGTAGCAGGTCGTATGGGTTGGGGAAAGTGTAGAGTGTGTATTACCGTAGCAGGTCGTATGGGTTGGGGAAAGTGTAGAGTGTTATTACCGTAGCAGGTCATAGTGGTTGGGGAAAGTGGAGAGTGTGTTATTACCGTAGGAGGTCGTATGGGTCGGGGAAAGTGTAGAGTGTGTTATTACCGTAGCAGGTCGATGGGTTGGGGAAAGTGTAGAGGTGTTATTACCGTAGCAGGTCGTATGGGTCGGGAAAGTGTAGAGAGTGTTATTACCGTAGCAGGTCGTATGGGTTGGGGAAAGTGTAGAGTGTTATTACCGTAGCAGGTCGTATGGGTCGGGAAAGTGTAGAGAGTGTTATTTACCGTAGCAGGTCGTATGGGTTGGGAAAGTGTAGAGTGTTATTACAGTCTCTGTTGTTGCTATGACGTCAGGTGGAAGGCAGGGCGCCCAGAGGCCCTTTGTTTTACTCTCTGAGACGGCCGAGCTGTGTGTGTGTGTGTGTGTGTGTGTGTGTGTGTGTGTGTGTGTGTGTGTGTGTGTGTGTGTGTGTGTGTGTGTGTGTGTGTGTGTGTGTGCGCATATATGAATGTGTGTTGTCGTGCTGTCTGCGACAACGGAGCAGGGAACACACACGTCCATTACCCCAGCCAGCCAGTCAGTAAGCCAGTCAGTCAGCCAGCCAGTCAGCCAGCCAACCAGTCAGTCAGTCAGTCAGCCAACCAGTCAGCCAGCCAGTCAGCCAGCCAGCCAGTCAGCCAGCCAGCCAGTCAGCCAGTCAATCAGCCAGTCAATCAGCCAGTCAATCAGCCAGTCAGCCAGCCAGTCAGTCAGGGCAGAAAGATGCTCGACACAGTAGAAATAGACTGTTCTGTCCCGTTTTGCTTCACAGTCCCGCAATGACCTGGTCTTCACACACATGCTGCCATATAATCACATTACATTATTATGACATTATATTGACCAATTACTTACATCTACCAACTGAATGAGGATCAAGAGAATTAGATGCAGGCTCTTTATTGTACATTGGTTCATTCTAGGGATCAGACTACATATTTTAGTCAAGACAAGTCTAGTTTGTTTATGTACAGGGGAGAAGGGTCAATGGTCAAAAGTTAGGTGAAGGCCACAATTGAAAAGAGGTTACCTGCTGTGGGACGTGCTACAGGCTACTGTTTAATATCCCTGCTGTGTGGACGTGTTACAGGCTACTGTTTAATATCCCTGCTGTGTGACGTGTTACTGTTTAATATCCCTGCTGTGTGACGTGTTACTGTTTAATATCCCTGCTGTGTGACGTGTTACAGGCTACTGTTTAATATCCCTGCTGTGTGACGTATTACAGGCTACTGTTTAATATCCCTGCTGTGGGACGTGCTACAGGCTACTGTTTAATATCCCTGCTGTGTGACGTGTTACAGGCTACTGTTTAATATCCCTGCTGTGTGACGTGTTACAGGCTACTGTTTAATATCCCTGCTGTGTGACGTGTTACAGGCTACTGTTTAATATCCCTGCTGTGTGACGTATTACAGGCTACTGTTTAATATCCCTGCTGTGTGACGTGTTACAGGCTACTGTTTAATATCCCTGCTGTGTGACGTGCTACAGGCTACTGTTTAATATCCCTGCTGTGTGACGTGTTACTGTTTAATATCCCTGCTGTGTGACGTGTTACAGGCTACTGTTTAATATCCCTGCTGTGTGACGTGTTACTGTTTAATATCCCTGCTGTGTGACGTGTTACAGGCTACTGTTTAATATCCCTGCTGTGTGACGTGTTACTGTTTAATATCCCTGCTGTGTGACGTGTTACTGTTTAATATCCCTGCTGTGTGGACGTGTTACAGGCTACTGTTTAATATCCCTGCTGTGTGACGTGTTACAGGCTACTGTTTAATATCCCTGCTGTGTGACGTGTTACTGTTTAATATCCCTGCTGTGTGACGTGTTACAGGCTACTGTTTAATATCCCTGCTGTGTGACGTGTTACTGTTTAATATCCCTGCTGTGTGACGTGTTACTGTTTAATATCCCTGCTGTGTGACGTGTTACAGGCTACTGTTTAATATCCCTGCTGTGTGGACGTGTTACAGGCTACTGTTTAATATCCCTGCTGTGGGACGTGTTACAGGCTACTGTTTAATATCCCTGCTGTGTGACGTGTTACTGTTTAATATCCCTGCTGTGTGGACGTGTTACTGTTTAATATCCCTGCTGTGTGACGTGTTACTGTTTAATATCCCTGCTGTGTGACGTGTTACAGGCTACTGTTTAATATCCCTGCTGTGTGACGTGTTACAGGCTACTGTTTAATATCCCTGCTGTGTGACGTGTTACTGTTTAATATCCCTGCTGTGTGACGTGTTACTGTTTAATATCCCTGCTGTGTGACGTGTTACTGTTTAATATCCCTGCTGTGTGACATGCTACTGTTTAATATCCCTGCTGTGTGGACGTGTTACAGGCTACTGTTTAATATCCCTGCTGTGTGACGTGTTACAGGCTACTGTTGAATATCCCTGCTGTGTGACGTGTTACTGTTTAATATCCCTGCTGTGTGACATGCTACTGTTTAATATCCCTGCTGTGTGACGTGTTACAGGCTACTGTTTAATATCCCTGCTGTGTGACGTGCTACAGGCTACTGTTTAATATCCCTGCTGTGTGACGTGTTACAGGCTACTGTTTAATATCCCTGCTGTGTGACGTGTTACTGTTTAATATCCCTGCTGTGTGACATGCTACTGTTTAATATCCCTGCTGTGTGACGTGTTACTGTTTAATATCCCTGCTGTGTGACGTGTTACTGTTTAATATCCCTGCTGTGTGACGTGTTACTGTTTAATATCCCTGCTGTGTGGACGTGTTACTGTTTAATATCCCTGCTGTGTGACGTGTTACAGGCTACTGTTTAATATCCCTGCTGTGTGACGTGTTACTGTTTAATATCCCTGCTGTGTGGACGTGCTACAGGCTACTTTTTATTATCCCTGCTGTGTGACGTGCTACAGGCTACTGTTTAATATCCCTGCTGTGTGGACGTGTTACAGGCTACTGTTTAATATCCCTGCTGTGTGACGTGTTACAGGCTAATGTTTAATATCCCTGCTGTGGGACCTAAACATCAGCGCCACAGGTAACTTCCACAAAGCAGTGAACAATCTGAGAGACAAGAAGGGCCTTGTACTCCATCAAAAATGGAGTACAAAACATAAAATTCGACATACCAATTAGGATCTGGCTAAAAATACTTGAATCAGTTATAGAACCCATTGCCCTTTATGGTTGTGAGGCCTGGGGTCCGCTTACCAACCATGAATTCAGAAAATGGGACAAACACCAAATTGAGACACTGCATTCAGAATTCAGTAAATATATCCTCTGTGTACAACATAAAACACCAAATAATGCATGCAGAGCAGAATTAGCTCGATACCCACTAATGATCAAAATCCAGAAAATAGCCGTTAAATTCTACAACCACCTAAAAGGAAGTGATTCCCAAACCTTCCATAACAAAGCCATCACCTACAGAGAGATGAACATGGAGAAGAGTCCCCTAAGCAAGCTGGTCCTGGGGCTCTGTTCACAAACACAAACAGACCCCACAGAGCCCCAGGGACAGCAACACAATTAGACCCAAGCAAATCATGAGAAAACAAAAAGGTAATTAATTGACACATTGGAAAGAACTAACAAAATAACTACCAGCCAGATATAAGACCATATTAGAAACCCATATTTCCCTCAGATTACACAGACCCACTAAGAATTCCCCCCCCCCCCCCAAAAATCACATTTTGATAAACTCCCATATCTACTGGGTGAAATACCACAGTGTGCCATCACAGCAGCAAGATTTGTGACCTGTTGCCACAAGAAAAGGACAACCAGTGAAGAACAAACACCAGTGTAAATACAACCCATATTTATGTTCATTTATTTTCCCTTTGGTACTTTAACTATTTGCACATCGTTACGACACTGTATATATACATAATATGACATTTTAAAATGTCTTTATTCCTTTGGAACTCTTGAGTGTAATGTTTACTGTTCATTTTAAAATTGTTTATTTCACTTTTGTTTGTCTATTTCACTTGCATTGGCAATGTAAACATATGTTCCCATGCCAATAAAGCCCTGTGAATTGAATTGAGAGAGAGAGAGAGACAAGCTGAGGAGGAGAGAAGAAGAAGGGCCTCTTAAAAAGGAAACTAAAGGCTCCAAGTCTCCAACCCGACAAAAGAACAGTGCATTTCTGATCCCCAGTGAAGCAAGAGAAGAAGAAGAAGAAGAAGGAAGGGAAGAAGCCTCCTCCCACCTCTCTGAAGACTCTCAGACCAGTTGAAAGGAAGTTTTAAAGAATGTCCTTACAGTTTAAAGTGATGTGATGATTGAGGGAGATAAAAAAACAAGTGCATGACATCGTTCCAATAGGCACCCTATTCCCTATGGACCCTGGTCAAAAGTAGTGCACTACATAGGGAATAGGGTGCCATAGGGCCCTGGTCAGAAGTAGTGCACTACATAGGGAATAGGGTGCCATAGGGCCCTGGTCAAAAGTAGTGCACTACATAGGGAATAGGGTGCCATAGGGCCCTGGTCAAAAGTAGTGCACTACATAGGGAATAGGGTGCCATAGGGCCCTGGTCAAAAGTAGTGCACTACATAGGGAATAGGGTGCCATAGGGCCCTGGTCAAAAGTAGTGCACCACATAGGGAATAGGGTGCCATAGGGCCCTGGTCAAAAGTAGTGCACCACATAGGGAATAGGGTGCCATAGGGCCCTGGTCAAAAGTAGTGCACCACATAGGGAATAGGGTGCCATAGGGCCCTGGTCAAAAGTAGTGCACTATATAGGGAATAGGGTGCCATAGGGCCCTGGTCAAAAGTAGTGCACTACATAGGGAATAGGGTGCGATTCAGGATGCAGTTCTTAAGTGACGTCCTTCCTCCCCTATGGTTCCCCTATGGCCAGATGGCTGCTTGACAAACCACCGCATTTGTAATATTGAACAACTTTCCCACAACGTTCTGGGAATGTTGCAGGATAGTTGCTTGGATTTGGAACCATTCTCAGCCCAATTAAGGAATTTAACCCCCCCCAAAAAACGTATTTTGTTGTTATTTCATTACTTTGACACAGTGGTTGGTGAATTGGGATCGTCTGGTCGATCTCCAAGGCTTTCAGCTGTACATAGCCCATCTGTAAATAGCCCACCCAACTACCTCATCCCCATATTGTTTTTATTTTCTTTTTTGCTCACCAGTATCTCTACTTGCACATCCTCATCTGCACATCTATCACTCCAGTGTTAATTGCTAAATTGAAATTACTTCGCTACTGTGGCCTATTTAATGCCTTACCTCCTTACTTCCTTTGCACACACTGTATACAGATTTTTCTATTGTGTTATTGACTGTACGTTTGTTTTTTTCCATGTGTATATCTGTGTTGTTGTTTGTGTCACACTGCTTTGCTTTATCTTGGCCAGGTCGCAGTTGTAAATGAGAACTTGTTCTCAACTGGCCTACCTGGTTAAATAAAGTTGAAATTAAAAAGAAAAGGCAAAGTTTTCCCATTTTGAACCATTTCATGTGTCTGCAGGTAGAATTTTATCCCTGATGTCCTTACACAACTCTCTGGTCTTGGCCATTGTGGAGAGGTAGGAGTCTGTTTGATTGAGTGTGTGGACCGGTGTCTTTTATACAGGTAACAAGTTCAAACAGGTGCAGTTAATACAGGTAATGAGTGGAGAACAGGAGGGCTTCTTAAAGAAAAACTAACAGGTCTGTGAGAGCCGGAATTCTTACTGGTTGGTAGGTGATCAAATACTTATGTCATGCAATAAAATGCAAATTAATTACTTAAAAATCATACAATGTGATTTTCTGGATTTTTGTTTTAGATTCCGTTTCTCACAGTTGAAGTGTACCTATGATAAAAAATTACAGACCTCTACACGCTTTGTAAGTAGGAAAACCTGCAAAATCGGCAGTGTATCAAATACTTCTTCTCCCCACTGTATATATATATATAATTGAAGTCGGTAGTTTACATACACTTAGGTTGGAGTCATTAAAACTCGTTTTTCAACCACTCCACAAATTTCTTGTTAACAAACTATAGTTTTGGCAAGTCGGTTAGGACATCTACTTTGTGCATGACACAAGTACTTTTTCCAACAATTGTTTACAGACAGATTATTTCACTTATAATTCACAGTATCACAATTCCAGTGGGTCAGAAGTTTACATACAATAAGTTGATTGTGCCTTTAAACAGCTTGGAAAATTCCAGAAAATTATGTCATGGCTTTAGAAGCTTCTGATAGGCTAATTGACATCATTTGAGTCAATTGGAGGTGTACCTGTGGATGTATTTCAAGGCCTACCTTCAAACTCAGTGCCTCTTTGCTTGACATCATGGGAAAATCAAAAGAAATCAGCCAAGACTTCAGAAAATAAATTGCAGACCTCCACAAGGGACCACGCAGCCGTCATACCTGTCAGGAAGGCGTTCTGTCTCCTAGAGATGAACGTAATTTGGTGTGAAAAGTGCAAATCAATAACAGAACAACAGCAAAGGACCTTGTGAAGATGCTGGAGGAAACAGGTACAAAAGTATCTATATCGACATAACCTGAAAGGCCGCTCAGCAAGGAAGAAGCCACTGCTCCAAAACCACCATAAAAAAGCCAGACTACATTTTGCAACTGCACATGGGGACAAAGATCATACATTTTGGAGAAATGTCCTCTGGTCTGATGAAACAAAAATACAACTGTTTGGCCATAATGACCATCGTTATGTTTGGAGGAAAAAGGGGGAGGCTTGCAAGCTGAAGAACACCATCCCAACCATGAAGCACGGGGGTGGCAGCATCATGTTGTGGAGGTGCTTCGCTGCAGGAGGGACTGGTGCACTTCACAAAATTGATTGCATCATGAGGTAGGAAAATTATGTGGATATATTGAAGCAACATCTCAAGACATCAGTCAGGAAGTTAAAGCTTGGTCGCAAATGAGTCTTCCAAATGGACAATGACCCCAAGCATACTTCCAAAGTTGTGGCAAAATGGCTTTAGGACAACAAAGTCAAGGTATTGGAGAGGCCATCACAAAGCCCTGACCTCAATCCCATAGGAAATTTGTGGGCAGAACTGAAAAAGCGTGTGCGAGCAAGGAGGCCTACAAACCCAACTCAGTTACACCAGCTCTGTCAGGAGGAATGGGACAAAATTCACATAACTTATGGTGGGAAGCTTGTGGAAGGCTACCCGAAATGTTTGACCCAAGTTAAACAATTTAAAGGCAATGCTACCAAATACGAATTGAGTGTATGTAAACTTCTGCCCCACTGGGAATGTGATGAAAGAAATAAAAGCTGAAGTAAATCATTCTCACAACTACTATTCTGACATTTCACATTCTTAAAATAAGGTGGTGATCCTAACTGACCAAAGACAGGGAATTTTTACTAGGACTAAATGTCAGAAATTGTGAAAAACTGAGTTTGAATGTATTTTGCTAAGGTGTATGTAAACTTCCGACTTCAACTGTGTATATATATATATATATATATATATATATATTCAGTGTATATACACTGAACAAAAATATAAACGCAAATATAAACACACAAATTTGTTTACATCCCTGTTAGTGAGCATTTCTCCTTTGCCAAGATAATTCATCCACCTGACAGTTGTGGCATATAAAGAAGCTGACTAAACAGCATGATCATTACACAGGTGCACCAAGTGCTGGGGACAAAATGTGGACACTAAAAAGTGCAGTTTTGTCACAACACAATAGCACAGATGTCTCAAATTTTGAGGGAGCGTGCAATTGGCACGCTGACTGCAGGAATGTCCACCAGAGCAGTTTTCACAGAATGTAATGTTAATTTCTCTACCATAAGCCACCTCCAACATCGTTTTAAAGAATTTGGCAGAATGTCCAACCGGCCTCACAACCCAGACCAGGTGTACCCGCACCAGCCCAGAACCTCCACGGTCAGCAACCGTCTGAGGAAGACCATTCAGCGTGCTCGTCATCCTCACCAGGGTCTTCACCGCAGTTCGGAGTCGTAACCAATTTAACTGGGCAAATGCTCACCTTCAAATGGCCACTGACACGCATGGAGAAGTGGGCTCCATGGTAAGAAATGTGACTGTTCCTGGTGCAAAAACAATGTCCTATCCCAGAGCTCGAGTAAATGACATTACTAAGCTGCTCCTGAATGTACTACACCAGGACATGTGGGTTTTAATGACATTACTAAGCTGCTCCTGAATGTACTACACCAGGACATGTGGGTTTTAATGACATTACTAAGCTGCTCCTGAATGTACTACACCAGGACATGTGGGTTTTAATGACATTACTAAGCTGCTCCTGAATGTACTACACCAGGACATGTGGGTTCTAATGACATTACTAAGCTGCTCCTGAATGTACTATACCAGGACATGTGGGTTCTAATGACATTACTAAGCTGCTCCTGAATGTACTACACCAGGACATGTGGGTTTTAATGACATTACTAAGTTGCTCCTGAATGTACTATACCAGGACATGTGGGTTCTAATGACATTACTAAGCTGCTCCTGAATGTACTACACCAGGACATGTGGGTTTTAATGACATTACTAAGCTGCTCCTGAATTTACTACACCAGGACATGGAAATCCATTCTATCATAGTCCAGTTGGGTTCTAATGACATAATGAAGGGCAGCTCTGAACAGTTGAAACTGGATTTCAAAGAGCTGATTGACTCTCTGCTAGACACTAATAAAAGACCCATCATATCTGGCCCTGTGTCCTTCTCTGATCATATCTGGCCCTGTGTCCTTCTCTGATCATATCTGGCCCTGTGTCCTTCTCTGATCATATCTGGCCCTGTGTGCTTCTCTGATCATATCTGGCCCTGTGACCTTCTCTGATCATATCTGGCCCTGTGACCTTCTCTGATCATATCTGGCCCTGTGACCTTCTCTGATCATATCTGGCCCTGTGTCCTTCTCTGATCATATCTGGCCCTGTGTCCTTCTCTGATCATATCTGACCATGTGACCTTCACTGATCATATCTGGCCATGTGTCCTTCTCTGATCATATCTGGCCCTGTGACCTTCTCTGATCATATCTGGCCCTGTGACCTTCTCTGATCATATCTGGCCCTGTGTCCTTCTCTGATCATATCTGGCCCTGTGACCTTCTCTGATCATATCTGGCCCTGTGTCCTTCTCTGATCATATCTGGCCCTGTGTCCTTCTCTGATCATATCTGGCCCTGTGTCCTTCTCTGATCATATCTGGCCCTGTGACCTTCTCTGATCATATCTGGCCCTGTGTCTTTCTCTGATCATATCTGGCCCTGTGTCCTTCTCTGATCATATCTGGCCCTGTGACCTTCGCTGATCATATCTGGCCCTGTGTCCTTCTCTGATCATATCTGATCATGTGACCTTCTCTGAATCGTGGCACTGAACACTTTAGCCAGATTATTTATCTTCACAACTGGCTATGTGATTATTACTGCAGCTCAATGGGTGTAACTTTTTTTGACTATTTCGATACCTTTTGAAAACAGGTTTCATAAGGAGGATGGGAACCACCCAAATCCTATGGGATCCTGGATCCTTTTCACAGCACTATAAGGCTGCGTTGAGACAATGACTTATCAATGACCCAAGCCCAGCTCAGTTGAGCCCTACTATTGTGTCGCTGAGTTGTCATAATGCTTTAGCATATGTACATTATCCCAGGGGCGTTGGAAGACACAATGTAAGTCATCTAATTTATGTCCCTCTAACTGCCCTGAATACCTCTGCTGATCCTACAGCTATTGTATGCAGCAATCATGTGCATACTGAACCAGTTTTATGATGTTAGCACTGATGCTGTGTGCCCTAGTAGGAAGTCCACTAACATAAAGCATTTGAGAACATGTACTTCTGCTAAGCTTCCCAGTAAAAGCAATGAAAACAAGCAAGCATCACAGAAAAGTGCTCAAAATTGCCCACGTTTACATATGTAGCTTAAGAAACAAGGTTCATGAAATGAATAACTTGCTAGTAACAGATGACATTCATAATCTAACTCTCTGAAACCCACATAGACAATATATTTGATTATATCATGGTAGCAACAAGGTTATAACATTTACAGACAATACAGAAATGCCAGTGGTGGAGGTGTTGCTGTTAATATTCAGAACCACATTCCTGTAAAGCTTAGAGAGGATCTCATGTTAAATACTGTTGAAGTAATATGGCTACAGGTTCATCTGCCTCACCTAAAGCCCATTCTGGTGGGAAGCTGCTCCAGACCACCAAGTGTTAACAGTCAGTATCTGGATAACATGTGTGAAATACATGATAATGTATGTGATATCAACAGAGAGGTATATTTTCTGGGTGATTTAAATATTGACCGGCTTTCATCAGGCTGCCCACTCAAGAAAAAGCTTCAAACTGTAACCAGTGCCTGCAACCTGGTTCAGATTATCAAATCAACCTACCAGGGTAGTTACAAACAGCACAGGAATGAAATCATCAACATGTATTGATCACACCTTTAGTAATGCTGCAAATCCATAGGATGCAGTGATCACAATATAGTAGCCATATCTAGGAAAACCAAAATTCAAAAGACTGGGCCTAATATAGTGTATAAGAGGTCATACAATAAGTTTTGTAGTGATTCCTATGTTGTTGCTGTAAAGAATATTTGTTGGTCTGTGGTGTGTAATGAGGAACAAACAGACGCTACACTTGACACATTTATGAAAATGCTTAATCCAGTCACTAATAAGCACGCACCCATTAAGAAAATGACTGTAAAAACTGTTAAATCCCCATGAATTGATGAGGAATTTAAAAATGGCATGGTTGAGAGGGATGAGGCAAAAGGAATGGCAAATAAGTCTGGCTGCACAACCGATTGGAAAACGTATTGTAAATTGAGAAATCATGTGACTAAACTGATTTTTTTTTTTGAAAGAGAAGAAACTACACTATGAAACAAAGATAAATGGCATAAAGAATGATAGTAAAAAGCTTTGGAGCACCTTAAAATACATTTTGGTAAAAAAAAGCAAACAGCTCCATCATTCATTGAACTAGATGGCTCGTTCATTACAAAACCAACTGATATTACCAACTACTTTAATGATTATTTAATTGGCCAGACTCAAATCATTAGCCACTTTAATAACGCCACTATAATAATGTTAACACATCTTACATTACTCATCTCAGATGTATATACTGTATTCTATACTATCTACTGTATCTTGCCTATGCCGCTCGGCCATCACTCATCCATATATTTAAATGTACATATTCTTATTCCATCCCTTTAGATTTGTGTGTATTAGGTAGTTGTTGGGGGAAAATGTTAGATTACTTGTTAGATATTACTGCACTGTCGGAACTAGAAGCACAAGCATTTCGCTACAATCGCATTAACATCTGCTAACCAATACAATTTGATTCGATTTTGATTTGATTAGCGAACTTAGGCATGACATGCCAGCAACAAACGCTGACACTACACATCCAAGTATATCTGACCAAATTAGGAAAGACAAGAATTGTAATTTTGAATTACGTAAAGTGAGTGTGGGAGAGAAAAATGTATTGTTGTCTATCAACAATGACAAGCCATCGGGGTCTGACAATCTGGATAGAAAATTACTGAGGATAATAGTGTATGATATTGCCATTCCTATTTGCCACATCTTCAATTTAAGCCTACTAGAAAGTGTGTGCCCTCAGGCCTGGAGGGAAGCTAAAGAGAAATCGATGAGCAAAAAATTGTGGGGGCTGTTTTGTTAGACTTCAGTGCGGCTTTTGACAGTATCAATCATAGTCTGCTGCTGGCTAAATGTATGTATGTGTTATGGCTTTACACCCCCTGCTATATTGTGGATAAAGAGTTACAGAACACAGGGGTGTTGTTTAATGGAAGCCTCTCAAATATAATCCAGTTAGAATTAGGAATTCCCCAGGGTTGCTGTCTAGGCCCCTTGCTTTTTTCAATCTTTACTAACGACATCCCATTGGCTTTTAGTAAAGCCAGTGTGTCGATGTATGTGGATGACTCAACACTATACACGTCAGCTACTACAGCGACTGAAATAACTGCAACACTCAACAAAGAGCTGCAGTTAGTTTCAGAGTGGGTGGCAAGGAATAAGATAGTTGTTGAAATATTTAGGACTAAAAGCATCGTATTTGGAACAAAACACTTACTAAACCCTAAACCTCAACTAAATATGTGGAAATTGAGCAAGTTGAGGTGACTAAACTGCTTGGAGTAACCCTGGATTGTAAACTGTCATGGTCAAAACATATTGATACAACAGTAGCTAAGATGGAGAGAAGTCTGTCCATAATAAAGCGCTGCTCTGCCTTCTTAACAGCACCATCAACAAGGCAGGTCCTACAGGCCCTAGTTTTGTCACACCTGGACTACTGTTCAGTCATTTGGTCAGGTGTCACAAAGAGGGACTTAGGAAAATTGCAATTGGCTCAGAACAGAGCAGCACAGATGGCCCTTGGATGTACACAGAAAGCTAACATTAATAATTTGCATGTCAATCTCTCCTGGCTCAAAATGGAGGAGAGATTTACTTCATCACTACTTGTATTTATGAGAGGAATTGAGATGTTGAATGCACCGAGCTGTCTGTTTAAACGACTAGCACACAGCTCAGACACCCATGCATACCCCACAAGACATGCTACCAGAGAGTCTCTTCACAGTCCCCAAGTCCAGAACAGACTATGGGAGGTGCACAGTACTACATAGAGCCATGACTACATGGAACTCTATTCCACATCAAGTAACTGATACAAGTAGTAGAATCAGATTTAAAAAACATTTTAAAAACATACACCTGGAACAACGGGGATGTGAAGCAACACAACTTAGGTCAGTTAGGATCACCACTTCATTTTAAGAATGTGAAATGTCAGAAAAATAGTAGAGAGAACGATTTATTTAAGCTTTTATTTCTTTCATCACATTCCCAGTGGGTCAGAAGTTTACATACACTCAATTAGTATTTGGTAGCATTGCCTTTAAATTGCTTAACTTGGGTCAAACGTTTTGGGTAGCCTTCCACAAGCTTCCCACCATAAGTTGGGTGAATGTTGGCCCATTCCTCCTGACAGAGCTGAGTCAGGTTTGTAGGCCTCCTTGCTCGCACACGCCTTTTCAGTTATTTTTTCAGTTCTGCCCACAAATTTCTATAGGATTGAGGTCAGGGCTTTGTGATGGCCACTCCAATACCTTGACTTTGTTGTCCTTAAGCCATTTTGCCACAACTTTGGAAGTATGCTTGGGGTCATTGTCCATTTGGAAGACCCATTTGCGACCAAGCTTTAACTTCCTGACTGATGTCTGGAGATGATGCTTCAATATATCCACATAATTTTCCTACCTCATGATGCCATCTATTTTGTGAAGTGCACCAGTCCCTCCTGCATCAAAGCACCCTCACAACATGATGCTGCCACCCCCGTGCTTCATGGTTGTGATGGTGTTCTTCGGCTTGCAAGCGTTCCCCTTTTTCCTCCAAACATAACAATGGTCATTATGGCCAAACAGTTGTATTTTTGTTTCATCAGACCAGAGGACATTTCTCCAAAAAGTACGATATTTGTCCCCATGTGCAGTTGCAAACCGTAGTCTGGCTTTTTTATGGCGGTTTTGGAGCAGTGGCTTCTTCCTTGCGGCCTTTCAGCTTATGTCGATATAGGACTCGTTTTTACTGTGGATATAGATACGTTTGTACCCGTTTCCTCCAGCATCTTAACAAGGTCCTTTGCTGTTGTTCTGGGATTGATTTGCACTTTTCGCACCAAAGTACGTTCATCTCTAGGAGACAGAACGCATCTCCTTCTTGAGCGGTATGACGGCTGCGTGGTCCCATGGTGTTTATACTACTATACTATTGTTTGTACAGATGAACGTGGTACCTTCAGGCGTTTGGAAATTGCTCCCAAGGATGAACCTGACTTGTGGAGGTCAACAATTTTTTTGGCTGTTTTCTTTTGATTTTCCCATGATGTCAAGCAAAGTGGCACTGAGTTTGAAGGTAGGTCTTGAAATACATCAAATGATGTCAATTAGCCTATCAAAAGCTTCTAAATCCATTACATGATTTTCTGGAATTTTCCAAGCTGTTTGTCCGGCTGCGACAGAGCCTGGACTCGAACCAGGATCTCTAGTGGCACAGCTAGCACTGAGATGCAGTGTCTTAGACCACTGAGACAGAGCCTGGACTCGAACCAGGATCTCTAGTGGCACAGCTAACACTGAGATGCAGTGTCTTAGACCACTGCGCCACTCGAGAGGCCCTAGAACTGTTTTTAATTGGTTAATGTTGCATAGGCCAATGTTTTTTATGTAATCTTTAAAAAACATCTAAGCGGTAGTTCTCTGCTTGCATTTTGACTCAGGAAAGGTTGGTGACCTCTGCTTTAACAGAACTTTCCAGAAAAGGTTGGTGACTTCTGCTTTAACAGAACTTTCCAGAAAAGTTATAACATTTCATTTCAATGCTGGTAATGTTCTAGAAACCTTCTCCAAATAGTTCAAAGAACATTAAGAAACAAAATGTTCATCTGTGGGAATTTCAGGACTTCAGCGTAACGTTTTCTACAGGTTTCCTCATGGTTATATTTAAAGTCATGTTCTCAAATGGTTCCAAAGACGTTAAGAAAACGTCCCATAAAAAAAAATAAAAAAAATACAAGAAAACATTCTAAGAACGTTCTCTGAACGTGACTAAAAGTTCTTTAAACATATACATTCCATTCTCAGCATCAACAAACCTCTATCCTCCATCTTGTTAAGTGTGTTCAGGTGGGTTGGCCACGCCCACTAATTGGTCACACCTGATCTTAATGAGTACTTGTTTTCCTTTGAAATGGGGTCTGATTAAATAGACTAAAATGAACAGCTTTGAATGCGTAAAAAACAACATGTCATGCTAGCTCCATCATGGTGGCACAGCGGACAAATTCCATGGAAAGACAACAGGAGATATGTTCCAATCTCACAGATGCCGTGTGACAAATAAATAAATAAATAAATATGTTTGTATGATTAATGCCTAAGGAAAATCATTTCCAAGTGTCCTATGTGGTTGTTTAATACAGTTAACCCAAAATAAGAACACAGTGTTATTAAAAGTCAGTGAAAGTTAAGGAAGTTAAAAAAAAATTAAAGCTCCAAAATAACGAGTGATGTGCAGTTCTCTTTTTATTGATTCATGAGTCATGATTTGTTTTTCTGAGTGACTCGTTCATTTTAGTTGTTCGTTTGACTTGCTAGTGCTGGCAGCAATGAGTCCTACAGCAGAATCAATACACGCTCCTCCAGCTCAGCGGCTCCAGAGACGTGCTCCGACTACCAACTGTCTGTCATATTACGCGCAGGGAAGTAGATCATGAGCATAGACAAGAAAAATACATGTTTAGAACCAATAATTGATCGCATGGTACAAGAAAGACTGCTATTAATTGATTATTGAATGTTATGATGGACACAGCTTTGTAGAACCAAAACATACATACACAGCTTCTGCTCAACAAACTCAAACTCGAGAACAAATTGTTTCGGGTCTGCAGTTTACAAATGACTGTGCTTTATCACCTTGCCTGGCTACCCAGACTACTTCCTCCGGCCAAACGCTACGCCATGGACGTTTTTTTACTCCGCAATGGAAAGTATGTAGCGAACGACAGAGCAGAGGAAGAGTCGTCAGGCTACTTTACCGCCCTCATGGCAGACAAGCATTACGCCAAGAGTCGTTCACAATCTAGTTCGGTTGTGGCCACAACTAGACCTCGTTTCAAATGTATTAAGACGTATATGCTTTCAAATCGACAAAAAGTACATTGTTTAAAGCACATGTTAACAAGTCTCAGTCACAAATGATAGCTCCAATAACCCTTCTATGGTGAACGACATGTGAACTAAAAGGCTCGTAGAATCATGACTCTTTCGAGTTTTCAGTTCATCGTTTGCCGGTAGGGGTTCCTGCTCTGGGCATTACTAACTCAAATGAGTCGAAAGATTCGTTTTTTGACTTAATAACCTCTTAGGGAACCCTTAACGACTCGAAAAGATCCAACTCAGCCCAACTCATCCAAATCAGCCTAACTTCCAATCACTACAAATAACCTATTATCTGCGTAAAACGTTGTCAGAACCTCCCTGCAATGTAATTTTTGTTTGTTTGTTTTATCGGTCAGGAAACATATGGATTCGTTCCCACAACCAATGTGAAACCAAAAACATACGTTCCCACAACCAATGTGAAACCAAAAACATACGTTCCCACAACTTCAAAGGAACCCAATGTGCTAGCTGGGTTACTGTGTCTGGAACAGGTTCTCCTCCGACCTCTCCAATAAGAGGCAATACATCACTATTGGAGAGTCCAGATCGGAGGACACTGCAGTCCCACAGGGGTCAGTGCTGGGGCCTACACTGTTTTTAAACCGACATGCTCCCTTCTCAGACAAATCCTCAGATACTCGAACATCAACTTCCATCGCCACACCTCACAATACCCAGGTTTACATTAAGACCAAACCGGACACCCTCTCTGCCCTAGCAAAACTCAGCAGCTGCCTAGAGTAACATCAGGCCATGGATGAAAGAGAATTTCCCTCCAGTTGAACAGTAGTAAGACTGAGGAGTTGCTTATTGGGACACCCAAGCAGGTCACCAGTGCAGGAAACATCTGCCCTACAATCAACGGACAGTCAATCCATCTGTCCACTGTCATCTCCAACCTAGGAGTCAAGTTTGATCCTTCTCTGTTCACATAAAACAAATACACTATATATACACAAAAGTATGTGGACACCCCTTCAAATATGTGGATTCAGCCACGCCCCTTGTTGACAGGTGTATAAAATTGATCACACAGCCATGCAATCTTCATAGACAAACATTGGCAGTAGAATGGTCTTACTGAAGAGTTCTGTGATGTTCAACGTGACACCGTTATAGGATGCCACCTTTCCAACAAGTCAGTTCGTCAAATTTCTGCCCTGCTAGAGCTGACAGGTCAAATGTAAGTGCTGTTTTCGTGAAGTGGAAACGTCTAGGAGAAACAACGGCTCAGCCGTGAAGTGGTAGGCCACACAAGCTCACAGAACACGACCACGCTGAAGCGTGTAAAAATTGTCTGTCCTTGGTTGCAACACTCACTACTGTATTCCAAACTGCCTCTGGAAGCAACTTCAGCACAAGAACTGGTCATCAAAAGATTCATGAAATGGGTTTCCATGGCCGAGCAGCCGCACACGAGCCTAAGATCACCATACGCAATGCAAAGCATCGGCTGGAGTGGTGTAAAGCTCGCCGCCACTGGACTCTGGAGCAGTGGAAACTCGTTCTCTGGAGTGATGAATCACGCTTCACCATCTGGCAGTCCGACAGACGAATCTGAGTTTGGCGGATGCCAAGAGAACGCTACCTGCCTCAATGCATAGTGCTAACTGTAAAGTTTGGTGGAGGAGGAATAATGGTCTGGACCTGTTTTTCATGGTTCGGGCCCCTTAGTTCCAGTGCAGTGAAGGGAAATCTTAACGCTACAGCATACAGTGACATTCTAGACGATTCTGTGCTTCCAACTTTGTGGTAACAGTTTGGGGAAGGCCCTTTCCTGTTTCAGCGTGACAACGCCCCCGTGCACAAAGCATACAGAAATGGTTTGTCAAGATCGGTTTGGAATAACTTGACTGGCCTGCACAGAGCCCTGACCTCAACCCCATCGAATACCTTTGGGATGAATTGGAACGCCGACTGCGATACAGGCCTAATCGGCCAACATCAGTGGCCGACCTCACTAATGCTCTTGTGGCTGAATGGAAGCAAGTCCCCGCAGCAATGTTCCAACATCTAGTGGAAAGCCTTCCCAGAAGAGTGGAGGCTGTTATAGCAGCAAAGGGGGGGACCAACTCCATATTAATACCCATTGATTTTGTAATGAGATGGTGTCCACATACTTTTGGTCATGTAGTGTTTCTTGATCATACCGTCCCTCTCCCAGCCAAATGCAGAGAAACTCATCCACGCCTTCCATCTTCTCTCGGATCGAAAACACGCTGCATGGGGGCCTCCCAGACTAATCACTACAGAGGCTCCAACTAATCCAGAACAGTGCTGCCAGGGTCCTGACCAGTACCAAGAAGTCCGACCACATCACCCCGATCCTGCCCAAACTGGATAGCGGTCAACTACAGGATTGACTTCAAAAATCCAACTGTTTTGTATTTAAAGCCTTGAATGGATTGAGGCCCACCTACATCAGCGATCTCATCTCAACCAGCGAGACACCTTGCACTCTCCCCGCTCCAGCCACGTCTCCGAACTATGGGGGGCCGAGCATTCTGCTCCCTCGCCCCTCCCCTATGGAAATCTCTCCCTGACCATCTGTGAGGCAATCTATCACAATCTATCACTTGACAAATTGGCCTTAAAATCCACTTCTACAGACTGTCTTTCTTCTTCTAGTCCTAATGGATTTAGCACCTAGCCCACTATTGCTATTTTACCTGCCTTGATTAAAAATGGATGCCGATTTTTATTTTTTTTATACACAGATTTTATGTATTAACTCTATGATGAAAAGCGCTATACAAATGAAATGTATTATTATTTGCAATACACATTTGCATTGCACACTGGGTGATAATAAGGTTGGTTGGTATCCAGATTGTTCTAGTGTTCCTGTACCATACCAGGGTATATGATATTAGGAACGCAATTTCTTTCCAAATGTAATTATTAACTTTTATTTTTACTTTTATTTACTCACAAAACAATTTAGACAGCAGTGATCTTGATCCAGGAAGGGATGGATGGTCTCTGCTGTAACCAAGAAACTTGATATTGCAAGATAGCAACCTAGCTAGCAAGCTAGCAAAACCAAATGCATAGCTGGAGCCCTGAACCCCCCCCTCCCCCGTATTGAAAATCATACTGTCAGTATACCGCCCAAGCCTAGGTGATACACACAGACACACGCTCAGTACAGCTGTCCCGTACCACCCACCTGTCCGGTACCACCCACCTGTCCGGTACCACCCACCTGTCCCGTACCACCCACCTGTCCCGTACCACCCACCTGTCCCGTACCACCCACCTGTCCCGTACCACCCACCTGTCCGGTACCACCCACCTGTCCGGTACCACCCACCTGTCCCACCCACCTGTCCGGTACCACCCACCTGTCCGGTACCACCCACCTGTCCGGTACCACCCACCTGTCCGGTACCACCCACCTGTCCCACCCACCTGTCCGGTACCACCCACCTGTCCAGAGGATGCTAGCAGGTTGATGGTGGTCAGTAGCATCCAGCCACGTGACGCCTCTTCACTCTGGTTCACCTCCAGGAACTGGACTATGGCTCTACTGGCTGCCTCTGTGGAGAGAACACACACACACACACACACCACACACACACACAGCATAGTATCAGTATCATAATAGACTGTGTTATATTACAGTATCATAACAGACTTTGTGTTATATTATCAAATCAAATGTATTTATATAGCCCTTCTTACATCAGCTGATATCTCAAAGTGCTGTACAGAAACCCAGCCTAAAACCACAAACAGCCAGCAATGCAGGTGTAGAAGCACGGTGGCTAGGAAAAACTCCCTAGAAAAGGCCAAAACCTAGGAAGAAACCAAGAGAGGAACCAGGCTATGAGGGGTGGCCAGTCCTCTTCTGGCTGTGCCGGGTGGAGATTATAACAGAACAACCGCATGGTCAAATAATAATAATCACAGTGGTTGTAGAGGGTGCAGCAAGTCAGCACCTCAGGAGTAAATGTCAGTTGGCTTTTCATAGCCGATCATTAAGAGTATCTCTACCGCTCCTGCTGTCTCTAGAGAGTTGAAAATAGCAAGTCTGGGACAGGTAGCACGTCCGGTGGACAGGTCAGGGTTCCATAGCCGCAGGCAGAACAGTATCATAACAGACTGTGTTATATTACAGTATCATAACAGACTGTGTTATATTACAGTATCATAACAGACTGTGTTATATTACAGTATCATAATAGACTGTGTTATATTACAGTATCATAATAGACTGTGTTATATTACAGTATCATAATAGACTGTGTTATATTACAGTATCATAATAGACTGTTATATTACAGTATCATAACAGACTGTGTGTTATATTACAGTATCATAACAGACTGTGTTATATTACAATAGGAACTAGACTATGTGTTATATTACAATATCATAACAGACTGTGTTATATTACAATAGGAACTAGACTGTGTGTTATATTACAGTATCATAATAGACTGTGTTATATTACAATAGGAACTAGACTATGTGTTATATTACAGTATCATAATAGACTGTGTTATATTACAATAGGAACTAGACTATGTGTTATATTACAATATCATAACAGACTGTGTTATATTACAGTATCATAACATACTGTGTTATATTACAATAGGAACTAGACTATGTGTTATATTACAATATCATAACAGACTGTGTTATATTACAGTATCATAACATACTGTGTTATATTACAATAGGAACTAGACTATGTGTTATATTACAGTATCATAATAGACTGTGTTATATTACAGTATCATAACAGACTATGTGTTATATTACAATATCATAACAGACTGTGTTATATTACAGTATCATAACATACTGTGTTATATTACAATAGGAACTAGACTATGTGTTATATTACAGTATCATAATAGACTATGTGTTATATTACAGTATCATAATAGACTGTGTTATATTACAGTATCATAATAGACTGTGTTATATTACAATAGGAACTAGACTATGTGTTATATTACAATATCATAACAGACTGTGTTATATTACAGTATCATAACATACTGTGTTATATTACAATAGGAACTAGACTATGTGTTATATTACAGTATCATAATAGACTATGTGTTATATTACAGTATCATAATAGACTGTGTTATATTACAGTATCATAATAGACTGTGTTATATTACAGTATCATAATAGACTGTGTGTTATATTACAGTATCATTATAGACTGTGTTATATTACAGTATCATTATAGACTGTGTTATATTACAGTATCATAATAGACTGTGTTATATTACAGTATCATAATAGACTGTGTTATATTACAGTATCATTATAGACTATGTGTATATTACAGTATCATAATAGACTGTGTTATATTACAGTATCATTATAGACTGTGTGTTATATTACAGTATCATTATAGACTGTGTTATATTACAGTATCATTATAGACTGTGTTATATTACAGTATCATAACAGACTGTGTGTTATATTACAGTATCATAATAGACTGTGTGTTATATTACAATAGGAACTAGACTATGTGTTATATTACACTGTGGTTATATTACAGTATCATAACAGACTGTGTTATATTACAGTATCATAATAGACCTGTGTGTTATATACAGTATCATTATAGACTGTGTTATATTACAGTATCAGAATAGCCTGTGTTATATTACAAGTATCATAATAGACTGTGTTATATTACAGTATCATTATAGACTATGTGTTATATTACGTATCATAATCAGACTGTGTTATATTACAGTATCATAATAGCTATGTGTTATATTACAGTATCATAATAGACTGTGTGTATATTACAGTATCATAATAGACTGTGTTATATTACAGTATCATAATAGACTGTGTTATATTACAGTAGCATACTAGACTGTGTTATATTACAGTATCATATAAGACTTGTTATATTACAGTATCATAATAGACTGTGTTATATTACAGTATCATAATAGACTGTGTGTATATTACAGCTAAGAATAATGACATGTTTATATTACAGTATCATAACAGACTGTGTTATATTACAGTATCATAATAGTACTGTGTTATATTACAGTATCATATAGCACTGTGTTATATTACAGTATCATAATAGACTGTTGTTATATTACCGTATCATAATAGACTTGGTTATATTACAGTATCATAAAGACTGTGTTATATTACAGTATCATAATAGACTGTGTTATATTACAGTATCATAATAGACTGTGTTATATTACAGTATCATAATAGACTGTGTTATATTACAGTATCATAATAGACTGTGTTATATTACAGTATCATTATAGACTGTGTTATATTACAGTATCATAATAGACTGTGTTATATTACAGTAATCATAATAGACTGTGTTATATTACAGTATCATAACGACTGTGTTATATTACAGTATCATTAATAGACTGTGTATATTACAGTATCATAATAGACTGTGTATATTACAGTACAGACTGTGTTATATTACAATAGGAACAAGACTGTGTGTTATATTACAGTATCATAATAGACTGTGTGTTATATTAACAGTATCAATAACGAATCTGTGTTATATTAGCAGTATCATAATAGACTGTGTGGTATATTACAGTATCATTATAGACTGTGTTATAATATACAGTATCATTATAGACTGTGTTATAATTACAGTATCATAAATAGACTGTGTTATATTACAGTATCAATTAATAGACTATGTGTTATATTACAGTATCATAATAGACTGTGTTAATATTAACAGTATCATTATAGACTATGGTGTATATTACAGTATCATAATAGACTGTGTGTTATAGTAAGTATCATAATAGACTGTGTGTTATATTACAGTATCATTATAGACTGTGTTATATACAGTACATAATAGACTGTGTTATTTACAGTATCATAACAGACTGTGTTATATTACAGTATCGATAATAGCACTAGTGTTTATTACAGTATCATAATAGACGTGTTATATTGTATCATAATTTTTTTACAGGTATCATTAATAGACCTATGTTATATTACATCATAAATCAGCGACTGTGTTATATCTACCAGTATCATTATAGACTGTGTTATATTACAGTTCATTCTGTTATTAGTATCTATAGATGTTTATATTACAGTATCATAAGACTGGTATTCAATTTTTTTTTTACCAGACATTATCTGTGTTATATACTACATTATGCGTATATACATATCATAGACCTGTTATATTAAGTCATCATTATAGACCTGATGTTATATTACAGTATCATTATAGACTGTGTGTATATTAACAGTATCATAATATGACTGTGTTTATATTACAGTATCATAACAGACTGTGTTATATTACAGTCATCATATAAAGACTGTGTTCTATATACGTATCCATAATAGACTGTGTTATATTAACAGTATCATTCTAGACTGATGTTATATTACAGTATCATATAGACTGTGTTATATTACAGTATCTAATAGACTGTGTTATATTACAGTATCATTATGATACTGTAATATACACAGTCTATATGATACTGTAATATAACCAGTCCTATTAATGATACTGTAATATACACAGTCTATTAGATACTGTAATATACACAGTCTATAATGATACTGTAATATAACACAGTCTATTATGATACTGTAATATAACACAGTCTAGTTATGATACTGTAATATAACACAGTCTATTATGATACTGTAATATAACACAGTCAATTAATGATACTGTAATATACACATAGTCTATAATGATACTGTAATATACACATAGTCTATAATGATACTGTAATATACAGTCTATTATGATACTGTATATAACACAGTCTATTATGATACTGTAATATAACACAGTCTATAATGATTACTGTAATATAACACAGTCTATAATGATACTGTAATATAACACAGTCTATGATACTGTAATATACACATAGTCTATAATGATACTGTAATATAACACAGTCTATTATGATACTGTAATATAACACAGTCTTTATATACTGTAATATAACACAGTCTGTTATGATACTGTAATAACACATAGTCTATTATTTACTGTAATATAAACACAGTCTATTATGATACTGTAATATAACACACGGTCTATTGATACTGTAATTACACAGTCTATTATGATACTGTAATATAACACAGTCTGTTATGATACTGTAATATACACATGTCTATTATTTTACTGTAATATAACACAGTCTATTATGATACTGTAATATAACACAGTCTATTATGATACTGTAATATAACACAGTCTATAATGATACTGTAATATACACATAGTCTAGTTCCTATTGTAATATAACACAGTCTATTATGATACTGTAATATAACACAGTCTATTATGATACTGTAATATAAACAGTCTGTTATGATACTGTAATAACAACAGTCTATTATGATACTGTAATATAACACAGTCTATTATGATACTGTATTATAACACAGTCTATAATGATACTGTAATATAACACAGTCTATTATGATACTGTAATATAACACAGTCTATTATGATACTGTATATACACACAGTCTATTATGATACTGTAATATAACACACAGCTATTATGATACTGTAATATAACACAGTCTATTATGATACTGTAATATACACAGTCTATTATGATACTGTAATATAACACAGTCTGTTATGATACTGTAAATAACACATAGTCTAGTTCCTTGTTGTAATATAACAACAGTCTATTATGATACTGTAATATAACACACAGTCTAGTATGATACTGTAATATAACACAGTCTGTTTATGATACTGTAATTTACCAGTCTGTTATGATACTGTAATATAAACAGTCTATTATGATACGTAATATAACACAGTCTATAATGATACTGTAATATAACACACAGTCTATTATGATACTGTAATATAACACACAGTCTATTATGATACTGTAATATACACATAGTCTATAATGATACTGTAATATAACACAGTCTATTATGATACTGTAATATAACACATAGTCTATAATGATACTGTAATATAACACAGTCTATTATGATACTGTAATATAACACAGTCTATAATGATACTGTAATATAACACAGTCTATAATGATACTGTAATATAACACACAGTCTATTATGATACTGTAATATAACACAGTCTGTTATGATACTGTAATATAACACACAGTCTATTATGATACTGTAATATAACACACAGTCTTGTTCCTATTGTAATATAACAGTCTGTTATGATACTGTAATATAACACAGTCTATTATGATACTGTAATATAACACACAGTCTAGTTCCTATTGTAATATAACACACAGTCTATTATGATACTGTAATATAACACACAGTCTATTATGATACTGTAATATAACACAGTCTATTATGATACTGTAATATAACACAGTCAATTATGATACTGTAATATAACACACAGTCTATTATGATACTGTAATATAACACACACAGTCTATTATGATACTGTAATATAACACAGTCTATAATGATACTGTAATATAACACATAGTCTAGTTCCTATTGTAATATAACACACAGTCTATTATGATACTGTAATATAACACACAGTCTGTTATGATACTGTAATATAACACAGTCTATTATGATACTGTAATATACACATAGTCTATAATGATACTGTAATATAACACACAGTCTATTATGATACTGTAATATAACACACAGTCTATTATGATACTGTAATATAACACAGTCTATAATGATACTGTAATATAACACATAGTCTAGTTCCTATTGTAATATAACACACAGTCTATTATGATACTGTAATATAACACACAGTCTGTTATGATACTGTAATATAACACAGTCTATAATGATACTGTAATATAACACAGTCTATAATGATACTGTAATATAACACACAGTCTATTATGATACTGTAATATAACACAGTCTATTATGATACTGTAATATACACATAGTCTATAATGATACTGTATATAACACAGTCTATTATGATACTGTAATATAACACAGTCTATTATGATACTGTAAATAACACAGTCTATAATGATACTGTAATATAACACAGTCTATAATGATACTGTAATATAACACACAGTCTATTATGATACTGTAATATAACACAGTCTATTATGATACTGTAATATAACACAGTCTATTATGATACTGTAATATAACACATAGTCTATATGATACTGTAATATAACACATAGTCTAGTTCCTATTGTAATATAACACAGTATGTTATGATACTGTAATATAACACAGTCTGTTATGATATTGTAATATACACATAGATCTAGTTCCTATTGTAATATAACACAGTCTATTATGATACTGTAATATAACACATCTATTATGATACTGTAATATAACACTATCTATTGATACTGTATATAAACACATAGTCTAGTTCCTATTGTAATATAACACAGTATGTTATGATACTGTAATATAACACAGTCTGTTATGATATTTAATATAACACATAGTCTGTTATGATACTGTAATATACACAGTCTATTATGATACGTAATATAACACATAGTCTAGTTCCTATTGATAATATAACACAGTATGTTATGATACTGTAATATAACACAGTCTGTTATGATATTGAATATAACACATAGTCTAGTTCCTATTGTAATATAACCAGTATGTTATGATACTGTAATATAACACAGTCTGTTATGATATTGTAATATAACACATAGTCTATTCCTATTGTAAATAAACACAGTCTATTATGATACTGTAATATAACACATAGTCTAGTTCCTATTGTAATATAACACAGTCTATTATGATACTGTAATATAACACACAGTCTAGTTCTATTGTAATATAACACAGTCTGTTATGATATTGTAATATAACACATAGTCTAGTTCCTATTGTAATATAACACAGTCTGTTATGATACTGTAATATAACACACCAGTCTGTTATGATACTGTAATATAACAGTCTTATTATGATACTGTAATATAACACAGTCTATTATGATACGTATATAACACAGTCTATTATGATACTGTAATATAACACGTCTATTATGATACTGTAATATAACACAGTCTGTTATGATACTGTAATATAACACAGTCTGTTATGATACTGTAATATAACACAGCTGTTATGATACTGTTCTGCCTGCGGCTATGGAACCCTGACCTGTCCACCGACGTGCTACCTGTCCCAGACTGCTATTTTCAACTCTCTAGAGACAGCAGGAGCGGTAGAGATACTCTTAATGATCGGCTATGAAAAGCCAACTGACATTTACTCCTGAGGTGCTGACTTGCTGCACCCTCTACAACCACTGTGATATTATTATTTGACCATGCGGTTGTTCTGTTATAATCTCCACCCGGCACAGCCAGAAGAGGACTGGCCACCCCTCATAGCCTGGTTCCTCTCTTGGTTTCTTCCTAGGTTTTGGCCTTTTCTAGGGAGTTTTTCCTAGCCACCGTGCTTCTACACCTGCATTGCTTGCTGTTTGTGGTTTTAGGCTGGGTTTCTGTACAGCACTTTGAGATATCAGCTGATGTAAGAAGGGCTATATAAATAAATTTGATTTGATAATATAACACACAGTCTGTTATGATACTGTAATATAACACAGTCTATTATGATACTGATACTATGCTGTGTGTGTGTGTGGTGTGTGTGTGTGTGTGGTGTGTGTGTGTGTGTGTGTGTTCTCTCCACAGAGGCAGCCAGTAGAGCCATAGTCCAGTTCCTGGAGGTGAACCAGAGTGAAGAGGCGTCACGTGGCTGGATGCTACTGACCACCATCAACCGCTAGCATCTCGACAGGTGGGTGGTACCGACAGGTGTGACAGGTGGGTGTCCGGACAGGTGGGTGGTAGGGGGGACAGGTGGGTGGTACCGGACAGGTGGGTGGTACCGGACAGGTGGGTGGGACAGGTGGGTGGTACCGGACAGGTGGGTGGTACCGGAACAGGTGGGTGGTACGGGACAGTGGGTGGTACGGGACAGGTGGGTGGTACGTGACAGGTGGGTGGTACGGGACAGGTGGGTGGTACGTGACAGGTGGGTGGTACGGGACAGGTGGGTGGTACTGAACTGAGCCTGTTTCTGTGTGTATCACCTAGGCTTGGGCGGTATACCGACAGTATGATTTTCAATACGGGGGAGGGGGGGTTCAGGGCTCCAGCTATGCATTTGGTTTGCTAGCTTGCTAGCTAGGTTGCTAGCTTGCAATATCAAGTTTCTTGGTTACAGCAGAGACCATCCATCCCTTCCTGGATCAAGATCACTGCTGTCTAAATTGTTTTGTGAGTAAATAAAAGTAAAAATAAAAGTTAATAATTACATTTGGAAAGAAATTGCGTTCCTAATATCATATACCCTGGTATGGTACAGGAACACTAGAACAATCTGGATACCAACCAACCTTATTATCACCCAGTGTGCATGCAAATGTGTATTGCAAATAATAATACATTTCATTTGTATAGCGCTTTCATCATAGAGTTAATACATAAAATCTGTGTATAAAAAAAATAAAAATCGGCATCCATTTTTAATCAAGGCAGGTAAAATAGCAATAGGGGGCTAGGTGCTAATCCATTAGGACTAGAAGAAGAAAGACAGTCTGTAGAAGTGGATTTTAAGGCCAATTTGTCAAGTGATAGATTGTGATAGATTGCCTCACAGATGGTCAGGGAGAGATTTCCATAGGGGAGGGGCGAGGGAGCAGAATGCTCGGCCCCCATAGTTCGGAGACTGGCTGGAGCGGGAGAGTGCAAGGTGTCTCGCTGGTGAGATGAGATCGCTGATGTAGGTGGGCCTCAATCCATTCAAGGCTTTAAATACAAAACAGTTGGATTTTTGAAGTCAATCCTGTAGTTGACCGCTATCCAGTTTGGGCAGGATCGGGGTGATGTGGTCGGACTTCTTGGTACTGGTCAGGACCTGGCAGCACTGTTCTGGATTAGTTGGAGCCTCTGTAGTGATTAGTTCTGGGAGGCCCCCATGCAGCGTGTTTTCGATCCGAGAGAAGATGGAAGGCGTGGATGAGTTTCTCTGCATTTGGCTGGGAGAGGGACGGTATGATCAAGAAACACTACATGACCAAAAGTATGTGGACACCATCTCATTACAAAATCAATGGGTATTAATATGGAGTTGGTCCCCCCCTTTGCTGCTATAACAGCCTCCACTCTTCGGGAAGGCTTTCCACTAGATGTTGGAAATTGCTGCGGGGACTTGCTTCCATTCAGCCACAAGAGCATTAGTGAGGTCGGCCACTGATGTTGGCCGATTAGGCCTGTATCGCAGTCGGCGTTTCCAATTCATCCCAAAGGTATTCGATGGGGTTGAGGTCAGGGCTCTGTGCAGGCCAGTCAAGTTATTCCAAACCGATCTTGACAAACCATTTCTGTATGCTTTGTGCACGGGGGCGTTGTCACGCTGAAACAGGAAAGGCCTTCCCCAAACTGTTACCACAAAGTTGGAAGCACAGAATCGTCTAAATGTCACTGTATGCTGTAGCGTTAAGATTTCCCTTCACTGCACTGGAACTAAGGGGCCCGAACCATGAAAAAAAGGTCCGACCATTATTCCTCCTCCACCAAACTTTACAGTTAGCACTATGCATTGAGGCAGGTAGCGTTCTCTTGGCATCCGCCAAACTCAGATTCGTCTGTCGGACTGCCAGATGGTGAAGCGTGATTCATCACTCCAGAGAACGAGTTTCCACTGCTCCAGAGTCCAGTGGCGGCGAGCTTTACACCACTCCAGCCGATGCTTTGCATTGCGTATGGTGATCTTAGGCTCGTGTGCGGCTGTCGGCCATGGAAACCCATTTCATGAATCTTTTGATGACCAGTTCTTGTGCTGAAGTTGCTTCCAGAGGCAGTTTTGGAATACAGTAGTGAGTGTTGCAACCAAGGACAGACAATTTTTACACGCTTCAGCGTGGTCGTGTTCTGTGAGCTTGTGTGGCCTACCACTTCACGGCTGAGCGTTGTTTCTCCTAGACGTTTCCACTTCACGAAAACAGCACTTACATTTGACCTGTCAGCTCTAGCAGGGCAGAAATTTGACGAACTGACTGTTGGAAAGGTGGCATCCTATAACGGTGTACGTTGAACATCACAGAACTCTTCAGTAAGACCATTCTACTGCCAATGTTTGTCTATGAAGATTGCATGGCTGTGTGATCAATTTTATACACCTGTCAACAAGGGGCGTGGCTGAATCCACAATTTGAAGGGTGTCCACTACTTTTGTGTATATAGTGTATTTGTTTATTGAACAGAGAAGGATCAAACTTGACTCCTAGGTTGGAGATGACAGTGGACAGATGGATTGACTGTCCGTTGATTGTAGGGCAGATGTTCCTGCACTGGTGACCTGCTTGGGTGTCCCAATAAGCAACTCCTCAGTCTTACTACTGTTCAACTGGAGGGAAATTCTTTTCATCCATGGCCTGATGTTACTCTAGGCAGCTGCTGAGTTTTGCTAGGGCAGAGAGGGTGTCCGGTTTGGTCTTAATGTAAACCTGGGTATTGTGAGGTGTGGCGATGGAAGTTGATGTTCGAGTATCTGAGGATTTGTCTGAGAAGGGAGCATGTCGGTTTAAAAACAGTGTAGGCCCCAGCACTGACCCTGTGGGACTGCAGTGTCCTCCGATCTGGACTCTCCAATAGTGATGTATTGCCTCTTATGTGAGAGGTCGGAGGGAAACCTGTTCCAGACACAGTAACCCAGCTAGCACATTGGGTTCCTTTGAAGTTGTGGGAACGTATGTTTTTGGTTTCACATTGGTTGTGGAACGTATGTTTTTGGTTTCACATTGGTTGTGGGAACGAATCCATATGTTTCCTGACCGATAAAACAACAAACAAAAATTACATTGCAGGAGGTTCTGACAACGTTTTACGCAGATAATAGGTTATTTGTAGTGATTGGAAGTTAGGCTGATTGGATGAGTGGGCTGAGTTGATCTTTTCGAGTCGTTAAGGTTTCCTAAGAGGTTATTAAGTCAAAAAACGAATCTTTCGACTCATTTGAGTTAGTAATGCCCAGAGCAGGAACCCCTACGGCAAACGATGAACTGAAAACTCGAAAAGTCATGATTCTACGAGCCTTTTAGTTCACATGTCGTTCACCATAGAAGGGTTATTGGAGCTATCATTTGTGACTGAGACTTGTTAACATGTGCTTTAAAACAATGTACTTTTTGTCGATTTGAAAGCATATACGTCTTAATACATTTGAAACAGGTCTAGTTTGGGCCACAACCGAACTAGATTGTGAACGACTCTTGCGTATGCTTGTCTGCCATGAGGGCGGTAAAGTAGCCTGACGACTCTTCCTCTGCTCTGTCGTTCGCTACATACTTTCCATTGCGGAGTAAAAAAACGTCCATGGCGTAGCGTTTGGCCGGAGGAAGTAGTATGGGTAGCCAGGCAAGGTGATAAAGCACAGTCATTTGTAAACTGCAGACCCGAACAATTTGTTCTCGAGTTTGAGTTTGTTGAGCAGAAGCTGTGTATGTATGTTTTGGTTCTACAAAGCTGTGTCCATCATACATTCATAATCAATTAATAGCAGTCTTCTTGTACCATGCGATCAATTATTGGTTCTAAACATGTATTTTTCTTGTCTATGCTCATGATCTACTTCCTGCGCGTAATATGACAGACAGTTGTAGTCGGAGCACGTCTCTGGAGCCGCTGAGCTGGAGGAGCGGTATTGATTCTGCTGTAGGACTCATTGCTGCCAGCACTAGCAAGTCAAACGAACAACTAAATGAACGAGTCACTCAGAAAAACAAATCATGACTCATGAATCAATAAAAAGAGAACTGCACATCACTCGTTATTTTGGAGCTTTAATTTTTTTTTAACTTCTTAACTTTCACTGACTTTTAATAACACTGTGTTCTTATTTTGGTTAACTGTATTAAACAACCACATAGGACACTTGGAAATGATTTTCCTTAGGCATTAATCATGCAAACATATTTATTTATTTATTTATTTGTCACACGGCATCTGTGAGATTGGAACATATCTCCTGTTGTCTTTCCATGGAATTTGTCCGCTGTGCACCATGATGGAGCTAGCATGACATGTTGTTTTTTACGCATTCAAAGCTGTTCATTTAGTCTATTTAATCAGACCCCATTTCAAAGGAAAACAAGTACTCATTAAGATCAGGTGTGACCAATTAGTGGCGTGGCCAACCCACCTGAACACACTTAACAAGATGGAGGATAGAGGTTTGTTGATGCTGAGAATGGAATGTATATGTTTAAAGAACTTTTAGTCACGTTCAGAGAACGTTCTTGAATGTTTTCTTGTATTTTTTTTATTTTTTTTTTATGGACGTTTTCTTAACGTTTGGAACCATTTGAGAACATGACTTTAATATAAACATGAGGAAACCTGTAGAAAACGTTACGCTGAAGTCCTGAAATTCCCACAGATGAACATTTTGTTTCTTAATGTTCTTTGAACTATTTGGAGAAGGTTTCTAGAACATTACCAGCATTGAAATGAAATGTTATAACTTTTCTGGAAAGTTCTGTTAAAGCAGAAGTCACCAACCTTTTCTGGAAAGTTCTGTTAAAGCAGAGGTCACCAACCTTTCCTGAGTCAAAATGCAACAGAGAACTACCGCTTAGATGTTTTTTAAAGATTACATAAAAAACATTGCCTATGCACATTAACCAATTAAAACAGTTCTAGGGCCTCTCGAGTGGCGCAGTGTCTAAGACACTGCATCTCAGTGTTAGCTGTGCCACTAGAGATCCTGGTTCGTGTCCAGGCTCTGCCTCAGTGGTCTAAGACACTGCATCTCAGTGCTAGCTGTGCCACTAGAGATCCTGGTTCGAGTCCAGGCTCTGTCGCAGCCGGACAACAGCTTGGAAAATTCCAGAAAATCATGTAATGGATTAGAAGCTTTTGATAGGCTAATTGACATCATTTGATGTTTTTCAAGACCTACCTTCAAACTCAGTGCCACTTTGCTTGACATCATGGGAAAATAAAAGAAAACAGCCAAAAAAATTGTTGACCTCCACAAGTCAGTTTCATCCTTGGGAGCAATTTCCAAACGCCTGAAGGTACCACGTTCATCTGTACAAACAATAGTTAGTAGTATAAACACCATGGGACCACGCAGCCGTCATACCGCTCAAGAAGGAGATGCGTTCTGTCTCCTAGAGAACTACTTTGGTGCGACAAAGTGCAAATCAATCCCAGAACAACAGCAAAGGACCTTGTTAAGATGCTGGAGGAAACGGGTACAAACGTATCTATATCCACAGTAAAAACGAGTCCTATATCGACATAAGCTGAAAGGCGCAAGGAAGAAGCCACTGCTCCAAAACCGCCATAAAAAAGCCAGACTACGGTTTGCAACTGCACATGGGGACAAATATCGTACTTTTTGGAGAAATGTCCTCTGGTCTGATGAACAAAAATACAACTGTTTGGCCATAATGACCATTGTTAGTTTGGAGGAAAAAGGGGAACGCTTGCAAGCCGAAGAACACCATCACAACCATGAAGCACGGGGGTGGCAGCATCATGTTTTGAGGGTGCTTTGATGCAGGAGGACTGGTCACTTCACAAATAGATGGCATCATGAGGTAGGAAAATTATGTGGATATATTGAAGCACATCTCCAGACATCAGTCAGGAAGTTAAAGCTTGGTCCAAATGGGTCTTCCAAACGGACAATGACCCCAAGCATACTTCCAAAGTTGTGGCAAAATGGCTTAGGACAACAAAGTCAAGGTATTGGAGTGGCCATCACAAAGCCCTGACCTCAATCCTATAGAAATTTGTGGGCAGAACTGAAAAATAACTGAAAAGGCGTGTGCGAGCAAGGAGGCCTACAAACCTGACTCAGCTCTGTCAGGAGGAATGGGCCAACATTCACCCAACTTATGGTGGGAAGCTTGTGGAAGGCTACCCAAAACGTTTGACCCAAGTTAAGCAATTTAAAGGCAATGCTACCAAATACTAATTGAGTGTATGTAAACTTCTGACCCACTGGGAATGTGATGAAAGAAATAAAAGCTTAATAAATCGTTCTCTCTACTATTTTTCTGACATTTCACATTCTTAAAATGAAGTGGTGATCCTAACTGACCTAAGTTGTGTTGCTTCACATCCCCGTTGTCCAGGTGTATGTTTTTAAAATGTTTTTTTAATCTGATTCTACTACTTGTATCAGTTACTTGATGTGAATAGAGTTCCATGTAGTCATGGCTCTATGTATACGTGCACCTCCCATAGTCTGTTCTGGACTTGGGGACTGTGAAGAGACTCTCTGGTAGCATGTCTTGTGGTATGCATGGGTGTCTGAGCTGTGTGCTAGTCGTTTAAACAGACAGCTCGTGCATTCAACCTCTCAATTCCTCTCATAAATACAAGTGTGATGAAGTAAATCTCTCCTCCATTTTGAGCCAGGAGAGATTGACATGCAAATTATTAATGTTAGCTTTCTGTGTACATCCAAGGGCCATCTGTGCTGCTCTGTTCTGAGCCAATGTCAATTTCCTAAGTCCCTCTTTGTGACACCTGACCAAATGACTGAACAGTAGTCCAGGTGTGACAAAACTAGGGCCTTAGGACTGCCTTGTTGGATGGTGCGTTTAAGAAGGCAGAGCAGCGCTTTATTATGGACAGACTTCTCTCATCTTAGCTACTGTTGTCAATATGTTTTGACCATGACAGTTTACAATCCAGGTTACTCCAGCAGTTTAGTCCACCTCAACTTGCTCAATTTCCACATATTTAGTTGAGGTTTAGGGTTTAGTAAGTGTTTTGTTCCAAATACGATGCTTTTAGTCCTAAATATTTCAACAACTATCTTATTCCTTGCCACCCACTCTGAAACTAACTGCAGCTCTTTGTTGAGTGTTGCAGTTATTTCAGTCGCTGTAGTAGCTGACGTGTATAGTGTTGAGTCATCCACATACATCGACACACTGGCTTTACTAAAAGCCAATGGGATGTCGTTAGTAAAGATTGAAAAAAGCAAGGGGCCTAGACAGCAACCCTGGGGAATTCCTAATTCTAACTGGATTATATTTGAAGGCTTCCATTAAACACACCCCTGTGTTCTGTAACTCTTTATCCACAATATAGCAGGGGGTGTAAAGCCATAACACATACATACATTTAGCCAGCAGCAGACTATGATTGATACTGTCAAAAGCCGCACTGAAGTCTAACAAAACAGCCCCCACAATTTTTTGCTCATCGATTTCTCTTTAGCTTCCCTCCAGGCCTGAGGGCACACACTTTCTAGTAGGCTTAAATTGAAGATGTGGCAAATAGGAATGGCAATATCATACACTATTATCCTCAGTAATTTTCTATCCAGATTGTCGCACCCCCGATGGCTTGTCATTGTTGATAGACAACAATACATTTTTCTCTCCCACACTCACTTTACGTAATTCAAAATTACAATTCTTGTCTTTCCTAATTTGGTCAGATATACTTGGATGTGTAGTGTCGCGTGTTGTTGCTGGCATGTCATGCCTAAGTTCGCTATCAAATCAAAATCGATCAATTGTATTGGTTAGCAGATGTTAATGCGATTGTAGCGAAATGCTTGTGCTTCTAGTTCCGACAGTGCAGTAATATCTAACAAGTATCTAACATTTTCCCCCAACAACTACCTAATACACACAAATCTAAAGGGATGGAATAAGAATATGTACATTTAAATATATGGATGGTGATGGCCGAGCGGCATAGGCAAGATACAGTAGATAGTATAGAATACAGTATATACATCTGAGATGAGTAATGTAAGATGTGTTAACATTATTTAGTGGCGTTATTAAAGTGGCTAATGATTTGAGTCTGGCCAATTAAATAATCATTAAAGTAGTTGGTAATATCATTGGTTTTGTAATGAACGAGCCATCTAGTTCAATGAATGATGGAGCTGTTTGCTTTTTTTACCAAAATGTATTTTAAGGTCTCCAAGCTTTTACTATCATTCTTTATGCCATTTATCTTTGTTTCATAGTGTAGTTTCTTCTCTTTCAAAAAAAAAATCAGTTAGTCACATGATTTCTCAATTTACAATACGTTTTCCAATCGGTTGTGCAGCCAGCTTATTTGCCATTCCTTTTGCCTCATCCCTCTCAACCATGCCATTTTAAATTCCTCATCAATTCATGGGGATTTAACAGTTTTTACAGTCATTTTCTTAATGGGTGCGTGCTTATTAGTGACTGATTAGCATTTTCATAATGTGTCAAGTGTAGCGTCTGTTGTTCCTCATTACACACCACAGACCACAAATATTCTTTACAGCAACAACATAGGAATCACTACAAAACTTATTGTATGACCTCTTATACACTATATTAGGCCCAGTCTTTTGAATTTTGGTTTTCCTAGATATGGCTACTATATTGTGATCACTGCATCCTATGGATTTGCAGCATTATTAAAGGTGTGATCAATACGGTTGATGATTTCATCCCTGTGCTGTTTGTAACTACCCTGGTAGGTTGATTTATAATCTGAACCAGGTTGCAGGCACTGGTTACAGTTTGAAGCTTTTTCTTGAGTGGGCAGCCTGATGAAAGCCGGTCATATTTAATCACCCAAAAATATACCTCTCTGTTGATATCACATACATTATCATGTATTTCACACATGTTATCCAGATACTGACTGTTAACCTTGGTGGTCTGGAGCAGCTTCCCACCAGAATGGGCTTTAGTGAGGCAGATGAACCTGTAGCCATATTACTTCAACAGTATTTAACATGAGATCCTCTCTAGCTTTACAGGAATGTGGTTCTGAATATTAACAGCAACACCTCCACCACTGGCATTTCTGTATTGTCTGTAAATGTTATACCTTGTTGCTACCATGATATAATCAAATATATGTCTATGTGGTTTTCAGAGAGTTAGATTTGAATGTCATCTGTTACTAGCAAGTTAATTCATTTCATGAACCTTGTTTCTTAAGCTACATATGTAAACGTGGGCAATTTTGAGCACTTTTCTGTGATGCTTGC